>NC_134361.1:32951712-33206712 GCF_048569485.1 Anomaloglossus baeobatrachus
CTTCATGCCCCAGAGATGGGCTGTCAGGTCTGCAGCAGCTCAGGGGTCCTCCTCTCAGCCTGTCTCTGGCAGACTGAATGTGGGGGAGTATGATCTGCTTCATACATATGGAGGAGAGCAGGCGCACTCCCACCATCCGACTTAAAGCTGCAAGTCACTGACAGCTCTAGCTCCAAAGACTGCACAAGCCAAGAAGCTTGGCCATCATCATCATCAGGTCCAGAATTCAAGACGAGGCAGCTGAAGGCTATTACAGCCCATTAAAGCCTATGTTAAGCCATGCAAGAATTCCTAAATATCAGATCCATCCGACATCTTCTCCTCAATCATCAGTTTCTGACCAGTGTCTTCTTCTGCTTTTCTCCTCAATCATCAGTTTCTGACCATTGTCTTCTTCTGCTGTTCTCCTCAATCATCAGATCCCCCCTATGTCCTCCTGACCAATGCTCCTCTGCTCATTACTACCTAACCAATATACTGATATATATTTAACAGAAATCAATCCCTTCCAAACAGGAGCAGTGGAGTGAAAGCTTTGCTGAATTTGGCCCCCTCCTCCTCCTCCTCCTTCCCTCTCACTCCTTCCCAGGAGACTCCACTCTCCACAACCTCTTAGAACATTGTCTTGGCTGGCAGTACAAGGTTTATTTGGTATTTCAGTCCCCTGCATAGTTAGTGCCTATAGATGTCTGGCAGGGCTCTTTGATCCTGGCCTCTCAATCATTTAGAGAAGCATTAGCAGTGCCAATGAGTTGTCCCCCAGCAGCAGTGACCTGTGCGCACAGATCTGTGCAGCATTACACATTCCTCCCACTCACACACTGCAGACTGGCAGCTCTCCCCTGGGAATCTCTGGCCCAGATAAGCAAACTTTTATGGCTTTAGTGACAAACAGCTTTAACCCATTTAGAACTGGACACAGTTGTGCATCATCTCTACCTGATTCCTCCTCTCCAAGCTCAGATCATTACTTATGACTTTCAGCACCGAGAACAGCGACTGCCTATAAAATCCGAACAATGGAGTTAGGTTTCGGTCATAAACGTTGACTTTCTTCAGGCGTAACGGATTTCGGAGAAGAGGTGAAGTCAAGAGGAAGAGAGCTCAGCAGGAAGAGCGCTGGAAGGAAAATGCTCCAAAAAGCGTCGCCGCTCCCCCTGCTGCGCTATCTTGACTTCACCTGTCCTCCGAAATCTGTAAATCTGAAGAAGGTCAACATTTGTGACCGAAACGCAACTCTACTTGGATTGCATAAAACTGATAAAAGATACTTCACTTTGCAACATATTTGAGTGTGTAAAGGCCACTTTACACACAGAGATAAATCTGTGGCAGATCTGTGGTTGCAGTGAAATTGTGGACAATCAGTGCCAGGTTTGTGGCTGTGTACAAATGGAACAATATGTCCATGATTTCACTGCAACCACAGATCTGCCAAAGATTTATCTCTGTGTGTAAAGTGGCCTTTAAGCTGGCCATACACAGTCGATTTAATTTGTACCAAATCAATGATTCATTGGAGGGTCGACTTAAGGCTAGTTTCACACTTGTGTTGAACGGCATCCGTTGCATTGCGTTGTGTGATGGATGGAACGGATGCGTTGCATATAGTGGCACAACGGAAGCAACGGATCGTACAAAAGAACGCAATCCGTTACAGGTTTTTTTTCTTGACTTCACACAACTGCGCATGCGCAGTTGTGTAAAGACGGTTGCGTTAACGGAATCTGTCAAATGACGGATTCTAACGGAATCCGCCACCATAGGCATCCATTATAATAACAACGGACGCCGACGGAATCCACCTCTCTGCGTCATTTTAACGCACTAAAAAACGTTACATGCAGCGTTCCTTCCGCCCTGTGGAAGCAACGCAGCGTCAGCCAGCGGAAGCAACGCAGGTCCATCAGTCGCAATGTGTCATCCATACAAGTCTATGGGAAGCAGCGAAATCCGTTAACGGATTGCGCTGTTTTCCAAAACGGCGGATTGCTACTGAAGGAAAAAAACGCAAGTGTGAAACTAGCCTTAGGGCGGCTTTGCACGTTGCAACATCGCACGTGTGATGTCGGTGGGGTCAAATCGAAAGTGACGCACATCCGGCGTCACTTTCGTCATCGTTGTGTGTAAATCCTAGATGATACGATGAATGAGCGCAAAAGCGTCGTTATCGTATCATCGGTGCAGGCTCCGACTTTTTCATAATTACGCTGCTGCGACGGTACGATGTTGTTCCTCGTTCCCCTGCGGCAGCACACATCGCTGTGTGAGAAGCCGCAGGAGCGAGGAACATCAGCTTACCTGCGTCACCGCGGCCCACGCCGGCTATGCGGAAGGAAGGAGGTGGGCGGGATGTTTACGTCCCGCTCATCTCCGCCCCCCTGCTTCTATTGGCCGCCTGCCGTGTGACGTCGCTGTGACGTCGCATGACCCGCCCCCTTAGGCAGGAGGCGGTTCGCCGGCCAGAGCGACGTCGCAGGGCAGGTGAGTGCGTGTGACGCTGCCATAGCGATAATGTTCGCTACCGCAGCAATCACAAGATATCGCTGCTGCGACGGGGGCGAGGACTATCACGCTCAGCATCGCAAGCATCGGCTTGCGATGTCGTAGTGTGCAAAGTACCCCTTAGTCCAATTCAAGATCACAGTTGTCTAAAAGCTCAATCGGGAATGTCTGATATTTTCGTACCACTATCATACATGCCATAATGTGGGTCATGCCATAGATTTGATCCAGCTGCCTTCCCATGCTATGATCTGTTTCCCTCTCCACTGGAACACAGTCAGTTTCGGTTGCTGTCCGGGTTCTGAACTATTAGTCTCTGTTTTTACACATTTGGTATTCATTGCCTTTCTGCCAACAAGTGTTTCCTATTATGTCATTTGGTCTGCCCTATCACCCAGCAGCTGAAACTATCGTGTTTCCCTAAAAATAAGCCCTACCACGAAACTAAGCCCTAGCAGGAATTTTCAGCCTCCTTGGAGTATGCCTTAAATATAAGCCCTACACCGAAACTAACCTCTAGCTCCAGTTGCGTAATGAAGTGTCCATGAAGCTAGAAAAGTAAAAGGATACAGCAGGACATTTCATTAAAGAAAGAAGACATCCCCAAAAAAGAGAAGACAAACCCTGCAATTGCACTATCCAGACTCCTGAACAGCCACTGCTGGCAGGTGCTGAAGTTAGATGTGTTCTCCCACACTGATCAGCGTCACCGTCAGGTCTGTTTACACACATCGGGTCTAGGATCCGACCGCTCTCTCACTCGCACACACACAGACACTCACACATCCATGATACCGTAGTGCTTCTGAAAGGACTAGTGGTGGAATGCATTGAGGACCAGCAGTGAAACATATCAAGGACCTGCAGTGGAACGTATCATGGACCTGCGGTGGAACACATTGAGGACCAAAAGTGGAATGCTTCAAGGACCTGCGGTGGAACACATTGAGGACCAAAAGTGGAACGCATCAAGAACCTGCGGTGGAACGCATCGAGGACCAGCAGTGAAACGCATCAAGAACCTGCGCTGGAATGCATCAAGGACTAGCAGTGGAACACATCGAGGACCTGCAGTGGAATGCATAGAGGATCAGCGGTAGAACGCATAGAGGACCTGCAGTAGAACACATCGAGGACCTGTGGTAGAACGCATCAAGAAAAGTATCATATACATTCCATTTGTTTTTCTCTTTATTTCAGGTGTGATAATTAATGAAGTGATTCAGAATTGATCCCCTGATGATCCCCTGTATTGCGTTAGGTGGGGTGAAACGCGTCGGGAGAGTTTGAGGGGGTCCATGAGCTAAGTGGACCTCTTGACTCTTACCTAACAGTTCTATACCTATGCAAGGGAAACCATGTCCCATTGAAGAACCTTGATAACTAACGCATAAGTTGTTCATGTTGTCTGTTTATTTGTGGTTCTGTCCTGCACTACACCGTATCACTCTCTGGTGATGGTCACCCCCGCTACAGGCTATTAGGACAGTGAGGGATAGCGTATCGATAGGAACAGAGGTTTAGGACCCTGAGATAATGCGCAGGAGTAAAAACGTAGGATCCATGTGGCGCAGTATTATCCTGATACTTATCCAAGAAAACCTCTGAATCCTGTTCTCCCTTATGAACCATCTGTCCTGAGCCTATTTTTTGGCGAGGGTCAAACACTGGTTAACACCTGCACTAATTGTCTTTGTCCTATATGTGGTCTTGATGAGAAAAGAGAGAACATCAAATTGTTCTGTTTTAGAATATTTATTGAATAAAATATACTTTTTATGAGAGAAGTGTAAATTGGTGGTTTTTTTGGTAATTAATACTACCTCTAGCATTAACCTTGTGGTTTTGATAGAACGCATCAAGGTCCAGCAGTGGAACGCATCAAGAACCAGCAGTGGAACGCATCACGGACCTGTGGTGGAATGCATCGAGGACCTGCGGTGGAACGCATCGAGAACCTGTGGTAGAGCAAATCAAGGACCTGCGGTGAAATGCAATGAGGACCTTCCCTGCTGGGAGGACCACTGTGGAACGCACAAGGACACGGGAGCAATGCAGATGTCCCGGGTCTGGTAAGTGTGATTTTCCTGGGGAGTTTCTGCCTTCTTTTGGGGGAAAACTTACCCCCAAACCTGTGTTTCCCCCCAAATAAGCATCAGTGCATTTATTCGGTGCAAAAAATAATATAAGAAAGTGTTTTATTTTCGGGAAAACATGGTATTTAAAAACTCCCCAGGCTTCCATTCCCCGCTGGAACGACAGCCTGTTGGCTTTGTGTTAGCCCTGGTTTATTATTTGCTTTTAGCTTATCTAATTTTACTCTGTACCTTCTCCCAGTTTCTTAAGGAGACACAAGGAATCCTAAATGGCCGCTTGGGGAGCTATTGCTCCGAGTGGTCATTTGAGTTTTCTGGTTAGGGGTGTTTCAGTCTGCGCAGGGACCTTTATGGACTGCGCAGCAGGGACTTCTAGTCTGTACAAGAAGTGGTCAGTTGTAGCAGTTTTAAATTAAACCTTATTTTACATTATCTACCATATGTGCTTTGTTATTATTATTATTATTATTATTATTATTATTATTTATTATGGTGGGAAGGGGGGTAAGGACCCTTCAAGAGTTTTACATGACACCTCCCCCTTTTTGAGGTAGCATGGGAGATTGATTTGCCGATTATCTCCTAAGCCTACCTCGCTGGCATCCCCCTGCCGGGACAGCCCGTCAGCGTTGCCATGCTCAACACCCTTCTTGTGTTGAATGGTAAAATCATACTGCTGTAGTGCAAAGCTCCACCGCAGTAGCTTACCATTGTCGCCGGCCACCCGGTGTTGTTCGCTATTCAGTGGAAATGGATGGCTTCATCTATAAAGTATTTGTACAATGTAATTGGAAGATTCGTACACGTGATCTTTCGTGGTTGTCTTATCATCTTGTGTGTGGCCTGCTTTGGAGCAGTCAGGCTCTCCTCCCTAGAAGATGTTATTTACGACCTGTCAAAGAGCAGAATAACTCACACAGAGACACAAGGTGAAATGTAGACGGCTGTGAATTATTTTTTTTCGACATCACATATCTGTATAGGATTTATCAATCTCATTCCTCTTCGCGTGGGTTATTACTCCGGCTCCGCTGCCCCTACTCACCTCTATGCTGATATACTATATTAATATAAATGCATAATTAATTCTTGGAAAAGTTCAGTGTCTAGGTAAAAGGTTGGACTACATTGAGATGTCCACACACCTTGGATCTCCGACATCTTGTTAATATGAACAGTTCGTTAGTAAATTCCGAAACTTCAGGAAACAGAGGAGGAACGAGAACAGGAGGGTAATTCAGACAGCGAATAAATCACGGAAAACTTAATTGATAAAATGCCAAGAAGAGACTTAGAAAGATAAAAGGGAAAATTATTAATTAATCTATTACAGTATTATAATAATAAAATAATAAATGTCATCCAGCATCTACACAATGGAAGAGAACAGAAAACGCCAAGTTCTTCATTTTGGATATTATATGGGTTTGGACGCTATTTGTCCACCATTCCCGGAAGAGTCTCCTGTTACATATAGAGATTATACAAAAACCCACAAAGGCTTCATGCAATATATACTACAGTGCCTACAGTATATCAGAAAAGTGAGTACACCCCATGATATGTTTGTAAATATTTACTTATACTGTTTAAACCAGATGTTTCCATACACTCTCTATAAAGACACATCTGCAGGTTTTTCCCTCCTCTCTCTATAAAGACACATCTGCAGGTTTTTCCCTCCGCTCTCTATAGAGACACATCTGCAGGTTTTTCCCTCCGCTCTCTATAAAGACATGTCTGCAGGTTTTCCCCTCCACTTTCTATACAGACACATCTGCAGGTTCTTCCCTCCACTCTCTATACAGACACATGTGCCGGTTTTTCCCTCCACTCTCTACAAAGACATATCTGCAGGTTTTTCCCTTGGTTCTCTATACAGACACATCTGCAGGTTTTTACCTCCACTCTCTATACAGACACATCTGCAGGTTTTCCCCTCCGCTCTCTATACAGACACATCTGCAGGTTTTCCCCTCCGCTCTCTATACAGACACATCTGCAGGTTTTCCCCTCTGCTCTCTATAAAGACACATCTGCAGGTTTTTCCTCCGCTCTCTATAAAGACACATCTGCAGTTTTGCCCTGCGCTCACTATAAAGACACATCTGCAGGTGTTTTCCTCCGCTCTGTATAAAGACATATCTGCAGGTTTTTCCCTCCGCTCTCTATATAGACACATCTGCAGGTTTGTCCCTTCGCTCTCTATATAGACACATCTGCAGGTTTTTCCCTTCGCACTCTATAAAGACACATCTGCAGGTTTTTCTCACTATCTGACATGAAATCAGAATAAACTTTTCCCGTTTTAGGTCGATTAGGAACCAAAATTATTTATATTTGCCAAATGTCAGAGTAATGAGAGAGAGAGACAAAGTTTTAAAGAATTTTTATTTTTTATTATTATTATATATATAAATATATATTAAAAAGTTTGCATACACTAAGATTACTGTGCCTTTAAACAATATTTGACAGCCCATATGATGATGTCATGTCTTTGGAAGCTTCTGATAGGTTTATTGGCAACATCTGAGTTAATTATAGGCACACCTGTGGGTGTATTTTAATGCACACCTGAAACACACGGCTTCTTTGTGTAGCATCATGGGAAAGTCAAAAGAAATCAGCCAAGATCTCAAGAAGAGAATTGTGGACTTGCACAAGTCTGGTTCATCCTTGGGTGCAATTTGCAGATAAATGAAGTTGTCTCGTTCATCTGTACAAACAATTATTTGCAAGTACAAACAAGATGGGAATGTCCAGCCATCATACCGCTCAGGAAGGAGATGGGTTCTGTCTAGCAAAGATGAACGTCCTTTGGTCAGACGTGTGCATATCAACCCGAGAACAAAAGCAAAAGACCTTGTGAAGATGCTGGCGGAAGCTGGTAGATTGTGTCATTATCCACAGGGAAACGAGTACTGTATCAACATGGGCTGAAAGGCCACTCTGCCAGGAAGAAGCCATTACTCCAAAAGAAACAGAAAAAAGCCAGATTAATGTTTGCAAATACACAAGGAACAAAGACCTTAATTTTTGGAGACATGTCCTGTGATCTGACAAAACTAAAATTGAAATGTTTGGCCATAAAGACCATCGTTACATTTGGTGCCAGATAATACAGGACACCTTGACAGGTTGTAATGCTCATGGATGGTATAGGGGCAGCGAGTAGGGTTATTGGACCCACTGGATCACAGAAAGGACCCGGGCTTGCTCTTTAGCGGCAGGGGCTTTACTAAGCACCTACCATGAGGTGAATGCCAGGTACCACTCCCACAGCAGTGGCCGGGACTCTGGCAGCTGACTCCCAGGACAGAAGACGGATTCAGGTAAAGACACAGGTGCAGCCTAGTACAAGTAAGATAGCTGAGGTAGACAGAAACGTGGGTATGGACAGGTATGTTGAGGACAGCAAGGACAAATAGGTATGGGAAGGCAGGTACAGGTAATGGACAGAGGGATAATAGGACAGGAGCTCAGGACCTGACAGCTAACTAGCTATCAGACTGAAGAATGACTAACTCAAGGTGTTGCACAGGCACCTCCCCTAATGGGAGGGTGCCTTAAATACATAGTGCCTCTCAGCCCTTTAAGAGGAGACATGTGTGCATGCCCTAAACACACTATCGGAAGACCTGGGCTGCGTGCACAGGTCCCAGGAGGGGAAGGAGGCAGCAGCACACAAGGACGACTGGGGGGTGCAGGGGAGGACATAAGTAAGCATCCTTGCAGGGGCTCCGGCGCTATATAGGTCTTGTAGAGTCTTTGTTCTTCTGGCAGCACAAGTTGGATCTATACACTACTAGCATTTTTGCACATTTTGCACATTGCACATTTCCACCTCTCATAAATATTAGATTCCCTGATAAAAACCTTAAAATGTTAAACTGAACCTTGGACTTTCAGGTTTGCTCCAAGCTAAAGTGTGATTTTCGTTTCTGTTGGATTTTTGGCAGCGTGAATTGTGCTCTTTTGATGTAAAAATACTAGACCCAATTACAGTGGAAAAAAAAATTGTATCTCTCGCCGGGGTAATGGCTTTGCTATATACAAAGTTTATATCTATAGTGCAGCACCGTTCTGGCTGTCAAACCCCAGCCCCGACAGAAACTTGACAGATCCTATTAACAGTCGATGGGGTCCATCAGGATTTGTAAGAGTCCATGTGAGAATGGATATGGGATAGCGGCACTTAAGAGAACAAAACCTAAAAAGTAATTCTAGAATATTATCTTATGAGTGGAATCATTTCCTCTATCTGCAGAGGAGTCGGATAATCAAAGTCGGGCAGCGGGGAATTTCTGGTCCACCTGGAATAAAAACTAGTAGAGATTTGGCACAACATTGCTCATTGATGTTCCCACTTCCATATAGGCTCCTATAAGGATGTGTCATATACATCGATCACTCTACACTGAGCTGCGTATCCAAAAAGCAGCATGCAAACGATCAATGCCCCTCGGCTCAACACTCTGCCTGGTCTCTAAGTGAAGACTAACAGATTGTCTCATTGCCGACTCCACATGATCATATTTGCCGTAGGCTATAATCCAAACACACCCTTAGGATAGGTAATTAATAACAGATTGGGAAGGGGGGACACCCAGCACCCTGATTGATCAGTGACCTGTAGCCTCCACAGTGACACGATGTGCACCGGTTGCAGAGCTGGTGCACCACAACATTGTGCACTCAGATAGTGCAGCTCAGCTCCAATTGAAAAATATAGGGCCTCATTGTTAAAGGGGTTGTACAGGACTTTAACATCGAGGACCTATCCTCAGGATAGGTCATCAATGTCTCATTGGTCAGCCAGGGTCATCTCCGCCGTTATCTGGATAGTATCAAGTCATCGGATATTCCTCTTTGACTTGTTCCTTCAATTCTTCTGATCTTGATGCCTTTCTCCAGTGATTACTTTCTTTCGTATGATGTGTCCAAAATAGGCAAGTCATAGTTTGGTGAAGCTTGCTTTGAGTGACGTTTGGCTTGATTTGTTCCAAAATTGATTTGTTTGTTCTTCTTCCAATCCATGGTATTGATAACAGCCTTCTCTAGCACCACATTTCGCAGGTGCTGATTTTTCTTCTGTCTTGTTTCTTCATCGTCCAGGTTTCACATCTATATGTTACCACAGAAAAGACTAGACTATGTACGAGCCGAGACCAGACGATGTAGGAGTCGAGACCACACTATGTAGGAGCCGAGACCAGACTATGTAGAAACCAAACAAAAACCAAAGAAATCAGTAATAAGACCAAGAGTAAAGAGGCTGAGGGGACACTGAAAAAAAGGGAATCAAAACAATAATAGTGAAATAGAAAATACTTTTATTGGAATAAATAAAATAAAAGAGGTGAGCAAGGACAGACGGTGGAGGCAAAAAGATGGAATTTTGCCAGATCAAGGAAGAGCACACACACCAACTGATACAACTGCTAGTAAAGGTACCAAATATGGAAAAGCCAAATGGCCAAGGGAGGGAAGAAGAGGGTGTAGCAAAATATTGATTGAATATCTAAAATTACTGTTCCCATGGACATCAATAAGAGGCAATTAAACAGTCATACCTTGAGACATGATGGAGAAAATATCGCATCAGTCAGGTCAGTGGTGAGGGCGGGGCCTTGACGTGTGTTTCACCATGCGTGGCGGCTTTGTATGAGCCAAGACCAGACTATGTATGAGCCAAGACCAGACTATGTACGAGCCGAGACCAGACACTCCCTGACGAAGCGGTGCTGAAACGGTCGTTGGAGTGGTGTGAGGGGTTGGTAATTATTTTGGATATGGCCTTATTTATTACTATGTTTTATATGGTGTTTTATCTTCAGTAATTTGTTATGAGCTCATGCATCCGACACTTTAACTGGGATCTGTGCAATAGAATAATTATAACACTCAGTAGTTTGATGGGACTTTAAGGCTTTATTTACTTATTTATCTAATCATTATGAATTGCCTTTTTATATGTCCTTGTAATGACTGTATTTTAAAGTGCTGTTGAATGCGTGTTATACACCTTAAAATATAATATATCTTTTGTATATCTGCTATACAATTCTATGGCCATCCTTTAATTTGTTCATTTGATTATCCCGTCACCATTTTTGTATTTGTTTTTAAAAAATATGTCGTTGGTTTTTAACTCTCTAAAAATTGCTTTTTAACATCAATGCCTTACGGAATATTTTTGTTGGGCTATATGTTTCTAGTATTCCTAGGCTGAATATTGTTAGATATTTGGATTGGGGGAATATCCTTCTGATTATAGAATCTATATGTATGAGCCGAGACCAGACTATGTATGAGCCGAGACCAGACTATGTACAAGCCGAGAGCAGACTATGTATGAGCTGAGACCAGACTATTTACAAGCCGAGACCAGACTATGTATGAGCCAAGACCAGACTATGTATGAGCTGAGACCAGACTATGTACAAGCCGAGACCAGACTATGTATGAGCCAAGACCAGACTATGTACGAGCCAAGACCAGACTATGTACAAGCCGAGACCAGACTATGTATGAGCCAAGACCAGACTATGTATGAGCCAAAGAAACAACAAAGAGCCAGCACCAATGTGCACTAAGGCATCAAATATTCCAAACTGCATTATAAAAATTTTTTTGAGATTTTTGGCAAAAAATTGCAATTTCTTGAGCTGCTTCGCCACGTCACGGCAAATCTCATTTGAAGCAGTCCTACACTAAAATATTTTTATAAAATGTGCCATGCGGCCTCACATATAAATAGCAGAACTGCTCTCAGCAGCACTCACCTGGTCTATTGCAGTCCCGTACCCATGACTGAGTCATGGCTGTGGGCGGGACAGGTCCAAGCAAATGCTGCATGAAGTATATATATAGCCTGTGGACAAAGCCTGATGACCCAATGTGAACAGTCACCAAACGCCAAAATCTATACAGATGGAATACATCCCAAATTGGGGTGCATAGCAAGGTGGAGGTCAACCACCGACCAATTCAACAAAGAAACAACAAAGAGCCAGCACCAATGTGCACTAAGGCATCAAATATTCCAAACTGCATTATAAAAATTTTTTTGAGATTTTTGGCAAAAAATTGCAATTTCTTGAGCTGCTTCGCCACGTCACGGCAAATCTCATTTGAAGCAGTCCTACACTAAAATATTTTTATAAAATGTGCCATGCGGCCTCACATATAAATAGCAGAACTGCTCTCAGCAGCACTCACCTGGTCTATTGCAGTCCCGTACCCATGACTGAGTCATGGCTGTGGGCGGGACAGGTCCAAGCAAATGCTGCATGAAGTATATATATAGCCTGTGGACAAAGCCTGATGACCCAATGTGAACAGTCACCAAACGCCAAAATCTATACAGATGGAATACATCCCAAATTGGGGTGCATAGCAAGGTGGAGGTCAACCACCGACCAATTCAACAAAGAAACAACAAAGAGCCAGCACCAATGTGCACTAAGGCATCAAATATTCCAAACTGCATTATAAAAATTTTTTTGAGATTTTTGGCAAAAAATTGCAATTTCTTGAGCTGCTTCGCCACGTCACGGCAAATCTCATTTGAAGCAGTCCTACACTAAAATATTTTTATAAAATGTGCCATGCGGCCTCACATATAAATAGCAGAACTGCTCTCAGCAGCACTCACTTGGTCTATTGCAGTCCCGTACCCATGACTGAGTCATGGCTGTGGGCGGGACAGGTCCAAGCAAATGCTGCATGAAGTATATATATAGCCTGTGGACAAAGCCTGATGACCCAATGTGAACAGTCACCAAACGCCAAAATCTATACAGATGGAATACATCCCAAATTGGGTACGGGACTGCAATAGACCAGGTGAGTGCTGCTGAGAGCAGTTCTGCTATTTATATGTGAGGCCGCATGGCACATTTTATAAAAATATTTTAGTGTAGGACTGCTTCAAATGAGATTTGCCGTGACGTGGCGAAGCAGCTCAAGAAATTGCAATTTTTTGCCAAAAATCTCAAAAAAATTTTTATAATGCAGTTTGGAATATTTGATGCCTTAGTGCACATTGGTGCTGGCTCTTTGTTGTTTCTTTGTTGAATTGGTCGGTGGTTGACCTCCACCTTGCTATGCACCCCAATTTGGGATGTATTCCATCTGTATAGATTTTGGCGTTTGGTGACTGTTCACATTGGGTCATCAGGCTTTGTCCACAGGCTATATATATACTTCATGCAGCATTTGCTTGGACCTGTCCCGCCCACAGCCATGACTCAGTCATGGGTACGGGACTGCAATAGACCAGGTGAGTGCTGCTGAGAGCAGTTCTGCTATTTATATGTGAGGCCGCATGGCACATTTTATAAAAATATTTTAGTGTAGGACTGCTTCAAATGAGATTTGCCGTGACGTGGCGAAGCAGCTCAAGAAATTGCAATTTTTTGCCAAAAATCTCAAAAAAAATTTTATAATGCAGTTTGGAATATTTGATGCCTTAGTGCACATTGGTGCTGGCTCTTTGTTGTTTCTTTGTTGAATTGGTCGGTGGTTGACCTCCACCTTGCTATGCACCCCAATTTGGGATGTATTCCATCTGTATAGATTTTGGCGTTTGGTGACTGTTCACATTGGGTCATCAGGCTTTGTCCACAGGCTATATATATACTTCATGCAGCATTTGCTTGGACCTGTCCTGCCCACAGCCATGACTCAGTCATGGGTACGGGACTGCAATAGACCAGGTGAGTGCTGCTGAGAGCAGTTCTGCTATTTATATGTGAGGCCGCATGGCACATTTTATAAAAATATTTTAGTGTAGGACTGCTTCAAATGAGATTTGCCGTGACGTGGCGAAGCAGCTCAAGAAATTGCAATTTTTTGCCAAAAATCTCAAAAAAATTTTTATAATGCAGTTTGGAATATTTGATGCCTTAGTGCACATTGGTGCTGGCTCTTTGTTGTTTCTTTGTTGAATTGGTCGGTGGTTGACCTCCACCTTGCTATGCACCCCAATTTGGGATGTATTCCATCTGTATAGATTTTGGCGTTTGGTGACTGTTCACATTGGGTCATCAGGCTTTGTCCACAGGCTATATATATACTTCATGCAGCATTTGCTTGGACCTGTCCCGCCCACAGCCATGACTCAGTCATGGGTACGGGACTGCAATAGACCAGGTGAGTGCTGCTGAGAGCAGTTCTGCTATTTATATGTGAGGCCGCATGGCACATTTTATAAAAATATTTTAGTGTAGGACTGCTTCAAATGAGATTTGCCGTGACGTGGCGAAGCAGCTCAAGAAATTGCAATTTTTTGCCAAAAATCTCAAAAAAATTTTTATAATGCAGTTTGGAATATTTGATGCCTTAGTGCACATTGGTGCTGGCTCTTTGTTGTTTCTTTGTTGAATTGGTCGGTGGTTGACCTCCACCTTGCTATGCACCCCAATTTGGGATGTATTCCATCTGTATAGATTTTGGCGTTTGGTGACTGTTCACATTGGGTCATCAGGCTTTGTCCACAGGCTATATATATACTTCATGCAGCATTTGCTTGGACCTGTCCCGCCCACAGCCATGACTCAGTCATGGGTACGGGACTGCAATAGACCAGGTGAGTGCTGCTGAGAGCAGTTCTGCTATTTATATGTGAGGCCGCATGGCACATTTTATAAAAATATTTTAGTGTAGGACTGCTTCAAATGAGATTTGCCGTGACGTGGCGAAGCAGCTCAAGAAATTGCAATTTTTTGCCAAAAATCTCAAAAAAATTTTTATAATGCAGTTTGGAATATTTGATGCCTTAGTGCACATTGGTGCTGGCTCTTTGTTGTTTCTTTGTTGAATTGGTCGGTGGTTGACCTCCACCTTGCTATGCACCCCAATTTGGGATGTATTCCATCTGTATAGATTTTGGCGTTTGGTGACTGTTCACATTGGGTCATCAGGCTTTGTCCACAGGCTATATATATACTTCATGCAGCATTTGCTTGGACCTGTCCCGCCCACAGCCATGACTCAGTCATGGGTACGGGACTGCAATAGACCAGGTGAGTGCTGCTGAGAGCAGTTCTGCTATTTATATGTGAGGCCGCATGGCACATTTTATAAAAATATTTTAGTGTAGGACTGCTTCAAATGAGATTTGCCGTGACGTGGCGAAGCAGCTCAAGAAATTGCAATTTTTTGCCAAAAATCTCAAAAAAATTTTTATAATGCAGTTTGGAATATTTGATGCCTTAGTGCACATTGGTGCTGGCTCTTTGTTGTTTCTTTGTTGAATTGGTCGGTGGTTGACCTCCACCTTGCTATGCACCCCAATTTGGGATGTATTCCATCTGTATAGATTTTGGCGTTTGGTGACTGTTCACATTGGGTCATCAGGCTTTGTCCACAGGCTATATATATACTTCATGCAGCATTTGCTTGGACCTGTCCCGCCCACAGCCATGACTCAGTCATGGGTACGGGACTGCAATAGACCAGGTGGGAGCTGCTGAGAGCAGTTCTGCTATTTATATGTGAGGCCGCATGGCACATTTTATAAAAATATTTTAGTGTAGGACTGCTTCAAATGAGATTTGCCGTGACGTGGCGAAGCAGCTCAAGAAATTGCAATTTTTTGCCAAAAATCTCAAAAAAATTTTTATAATGCAGTTTGGAATATTTGATGCCTTAGTGCACATTGGTGCTGGCTCTTTGTTGTTTCTTTGTTGAATTGGTCGGTGGTTGACCTCCACCTTGCTATGCACCCCAATTTGGGATGTATTCCATCTGTATAGATTTTGGCGTTTGGTGACTGTTCACATTGGGTCATCAGGCTTTGTCCACAGGCTATATATATACTTCATGCAGCATTTGCTTGGACCTGTCCCGCCCACAGCCATGACTCAGTCATGGGTACGGGACTGCAATAGACCAGGTGGGAGCTGCTGAGAGCAGTTCTGCTATTTATATGTGAGGCCGCATGGCACATTTTATAAAAATATTTTAGTGTAGGACTGCTTCAAATGAGATTTGCCGTGACGTGGCGAAGCAGCTCAAGAAATTGCAATTTTTTGCCAAAAATCTCAAAAAAATTTTTATAATGCAGTTTGGAATATTTGATGCCTTAGTGCACATTGGTGCTGGCTCTTTGTTGTTTCTTTGTTGAATTGGTCGGTGGTTGACCTCCACCTTGCTATGCACCCCAATTTGGGATGTATTCCATCTGTATAGATTTTGGCGTTTGGTGACTGTTCACATTGGGTCATCAGGCTTTGTCCACAGGCTATATATATACTTCATGCAGCATTTGCTTGGACCTGTCCCGCCCACAGCCATGACTCAGTCATGGGTACGGGACTGCAATAGACCAGGTGAGTGCTGCTGAGAGCAGTTCTGCTATTTATATGTGAGGCCGCATGGCACATTTTATAAAAATATTTTAGTGTAGGACTGCTTCAAATGAGATTTGCCGTGACGTGGCGAAGCAGCTCAAGAAATTGCAATTTTTTGCCAAAAATCTCAAAAAAAATTTTATAATGCAGTTTGGAATATTTGATGCCTTAGTGCACATTGGTGCTGGCTCTTTGTTGTTTCTTTGTTGAATTGGTCGGTGGTTGACCTCCACCTTGCTATGCACCCCAATTTGGGATGTATTCCATCTGTATAGATTTTGGCGTTTGGTGACTGTTCACATTGGGTCATCAGGCTTTGTCCACAGGCTATATATATACTTCATGCAGCATTTGCTTGGACCTGTCCCGCCCACAGCCATGACTCAGTCATGGGTACGGGACTGCAATAGACCAGGTGAGTGCTGCTGAGAGCAGTTCTGCTATTTATATGTGAGGCCGCATGGCACATTTTATAAAAATATTTTAGTGTAGGACTGCTTCAAATGAGATTTGCCGTGACGTGGCGAAGCAGCTCAAGAAATTGCAATTTTTTGCCAAAAATCTCAAAAAAATTTTTATAATGCAGTTTGGAATATTTGATGCCTTAGTGCACATTGGTGCTGGCTCTTTGTTGTTTCTTTGTTGAATTGGTCGGTGGTTGACCTCCACCTTGCTATGCACCCCAATTTGGGATGTATTCCATCTGTATAGATTTTGGCGTTTGGTGACTGTTCACATTGGGTCATCAGGCTTTGTCCACAGGCTATATATATACTTCATGCAGCATTTGCTTGGACCTGTCCCGCCCACAGCCATGACTCAGTCATGGGTACGGGACTGCAATAGACCAGGTGAGTGCTGCTGAGAGCAGTTCTGCTATTTATATGTGAGGCCGCATGGCACATTTTATAAAAATATTTTAGTGTAGGACTGCTTCAAATGAGATTTGCCGTGACGTGGCGAAGCAGCTCAAGAAATTGCAATTTTTTGCCAAAAATCTCAAAAAAATTTTTATAATGCAGTTTGGAATATTTGATGCCTTAGTGCACATTGGTGCTGGCTCTTTGTTGTTTCTTTGTTGAATTGGTCGGTGGTTGACCTCCACCTTGCTATGCACCCCAATTTGGGATGTATTCCATCTGTATAGATTTTGGCGTTTGGTGACTGTTCACATTGGGTCATCAGGCTTTGTCCACAGGCTATATATATACTTCATGCAGCATTTGCTTGGACCTGTCCCGCCCACAGCCATGACTCAGTCATGGGTACGGGACTGCAATAGACCAGGTGAGTGCTGCTGAGAGCAGTTCTGCTATTTATATGTGAGGCCGCATGGCACATTTTATAAAAATATTTTAGTGTAGGACTGCTTCAAATGAGATTTGCCGTGACGTGGCGAAGCAGCTCAAGAAATTGCAATTTTTTGCCAAAAATCTCAAAAAAATTTTTATAATGCAGTTTGGAATATTTGATGCCTTAGTGCACATTGGTGCTGGCTCTTTGTTGTTTCTATGTATGAGCCAAGACCAGACTATGTACAAGCTGAGACCAGACTATGTATGAGCTATGTCTTCATCAGTAAAATGTTCTTCGATTTTAAATTCTTGACCAGTGGCTTTTAATGTATATGTGAATTTCCTGTAAGAACAGGAAGTATGAGGCTACAATAGCATCAATGGCCAACATGAAAATTGCAAGATTTTTACATATTTTTACAGATAATGATGAGGAAAAAATATTAATTTAACCAATGTTTAAATCAGGCCTTTCTACTAATTTTCTGATGACAACTTGATATAAGGTACAAAGCTGTCATCAGAGCTTCACCACTCCTTAGTCTTGCAGATGGATCTTCTTTCTTCTTGACGAGTAGTAGTGCACATCCGCTTTAAGACGAGAAATATAAAACGTCAAGAAATAGAAATATCATCTTGTAATCTCGCTGGACATTGGAGTCTCCAGTCCGGTCTCATAGATATTCCATTAGTAGCGCAGCCCCTTAATGAGGTGCAGAACGCCAGGGGCAATGAGAGGGAGGACGGGTAATTCTTACTTGTCAATTAATAGGCACATTTGTACAGAACCGGCAGAGAAGAATTTCCCGCACCTTGATTTGCCCTTAATAAGTGAAGGCGAGAAGATTTTGCATTTTTACAGGAATGATTTCATTTAAATACAAAGGAAAATGTATCACCGCATTTATGATGAGTCGATTCCCTTATTTCTCACTATGATAATGTGCATCTGGGCGCAATTCATTAGAGAGTCATCCTATAAATTTATAGCGCCAGCGATTACACATAACGACACCATTATAGTTCCCGTATGGGGTATCACGAGTCATGTGGGGCCATAGACCCTGAACAGATAAATGTGCGCAGTAACAATCTCATCCTTCGCCCTTGCTCTGAGCTGTCACTGCCCACCCTGCCCAGGAGAAGGGAGGAGAGACGGGCTCCAGGGGTCACCTACCTAATACTCTGTGCTGCAGAAAAGTGGATAGATAGAAGGAAGGAACGAAAGAAGGAAGGAAGCAACCAAAGAAGGAGGGAACAAAAGAAGGAAGGAAAGAACCAAAGAAGGAGGGAACAAAAGAAGGAAGGAACGAACCAAAGAAGGAGGGAACAAAAGAAGGACGGAAGGAACCAAGGAAGGAAGGAACAACAGAAGGAAGGAACCAAAGAAGGAGAGAACAAAAGAAGGAAGGAAAGAATGAATGAAGGAAGGAAAGAAGGGAGGAAGGAACCAAAGAAGGAGGGAACTAAAGAAGGAAGGAAAGAATGAACGAAGGAAGGAAGGAACAAAAGAAGGAAGGAAGGAACCAAAGAAGGAGGGAACAAAAGAAGGAAGGAAAGAAGGAAGGAAGGAACCAAAGAAAGAGGGAACAAAAGAAGGAAGGAAGGAACCAAAGAAGGAGGGAACAAAAGAAGGAAGGAAAGAACGAAATAAGGAAGGAAGGAACAAAAGAAGGAGGGAACAAAAGAAGGAAGGAGCCAAAGAAGGAGGGAACAATAGAAGGAAGGACGGAACCAAAGAAGGAGGGAACAATAGAAGGAAGGAACTAAAGAAGGAGGGAACAAAAGAAGGAAGGAACCAAAGAAGGAGGGAACAATAGAAGGAAGGAAGGAACCAAAGAAGGAGGGAACAAAAGAAGGAAGGAAAGAACGAAAGAAGGAAGGAAGGAACCAAAGAAGGAAGGAAGGAACCAAAGAAGGAGGGAACAATAGAAGGAAGGAAGGAACCAAAGAAGGAGGGAACAAAAGAAGGAAGGAAGGAACCAAAGAAGGAGGGAACAAAAGAAGGAAGGAAAGAACGAAAGAAGGAAGGAACGAAAGAAGGAAGGAAGGAACCAAAGAAGGAGGGAACAAAAGAAGGAAGGAAAGAACGAAGAAGGAAGGAACGGAAGAAGGAAGGAAGAAACAAAATAAGGAAGGAAGGAACAAAAGAAGGAGGGAACAAAAGAAGGAAGGAATGAAAGAAGGGAGGAAGGAATGAAAGAAGGAAGGATGGAACGAAACAAGGAAAGAAGGAACCAAAGAAGGAGGAAACAAAAGAAGGAAGGAACGAAAGAAGAAGGGAACAAAAGAATGAAGGAATGAAAAAAGGGAGGAAGGAACAAAAGAGGGATTGATAGATAAATACCATACATAGATAGATAGATAGATAGAGGGATGGATGGATGGATAGATAGATAGATAGATAGAGGGATGGATGGATAGATAGATGGATAGATAGATAGAGGGATAGATAGATAGATAGAGGGATGGATGGATAGATAGATGGATAAATAGATAGATAGATAGATAGATAGAAGGAAGGAACAAAAGAAAGAAGGAACCAAAGAAGGAGGGAACAAAAGAAGGAAGGAAGAAACCAAAGAAGGAGGGAGCAAAAGAAGGAAGGAAAGAACAAAAGAAGGAAGGATGGAACGAAAGGAGGGAACAAAAGACGGAAGGAATGAAAGAAGGGAGGAAGGAACAAAAGAAGGAAGAAAGGAACGAAAGAAGAAAGGAAGGAACAAAACAAGGAAAGAAGGAACCAAAGAAGGAGGGAACAAAAGAAGGAAGGAACAAAAGAAGAAGGGAACAAAAGAAGGAAGGAACGAAAAAAGGGAGGTAGGAAAGAGGGATAGATAGACAGATACCATACATAGATAGATAGATAGATAGAAGGATAGATAGATAGATGGATGGATAGATATAGATAGATAGATAGATAGATAGATAGATAGATGGATAGATAGATAGAGGGATAGATAGATAGATAGATAGAGGGATAGATAGATAGATAGATAGATGGATAGATAGATAGAGGGATAGATAGATAGATAGATACAGACACTCCTGTGTTCCCGGCCCTCAGTACAGGGCTTTCTCGCATATTGCTGGCTTTCCTCAGTCGCAGACGATGTTTTTATCACTGGAGATTTTGTGAGCTCCATACAGAACAGATGTTGCGGCGACACAGCAGTACCCTGTGTAATTATTTATAACACGTCTCCCAGCACATTTACCAAATGTACAATTTCAGCTTATTGCATGTTTAAATGTAGAGAGGAAAATTACCGGGTTTGTTTGGAGCTCTGAGAAGCGGCACCGTTTATTCATTATCTCGCCATTAATATAAGATCTGGAGTTTATTAGTCAGTGACTCATTTATGGAAAGACCCTCCACGCTGGGAGCCGCTGCGATGGCCACTTGTCTCCTGCGGCGGAGTCTGATGAGGCTTCAATATCCCATTGGGCTGTTTGGTGCCTAAAGGAATTAGAAAAAAATATATGTCTGCCTAATTTTAGAACCAGCGCCACACCTGGGTTGTGTCTGATAGTGGCGCTCAGCCCCATTGAAGTAAATGGATCTGAGCCGCAGTACCACATACAGCCAGTGTGGCGCTGTTTTGGGAAGAAAGCCGCCATGTTTTTCTAATCTTGTACATCCCCACACTGGTAATCAGACCATTATACAAGGCTTTAATGTATTATTCATCACATTGACCACACATTATGAAGGCTTGCTTATACCGGATTTATTATGTGATGGTGATTAAGAGGTTAAGTACAAGGAGCTTACAATTGAAGGAATATTATGGATCCGACCATATGTATTATGGCTCCTTGTAGGCCATCAGCTCCATGGAGCTGCAATACAGCACATGTAGGGTTAAAGTGAGTCCCCCACCATATTTCCACATAGCCCCGATTTTATACAAAGGCATAAAAAGGTTACGTCTGCAGGATTCGGCATTAAAAATTGTGTCGCCATATTTCAAAGGAGTCCTCCATGATGTGGCGCCATACAGTGCTCTGCAGCTCGGAGCCATAGGTCGTCACACATGTGCAGCTATACAGTCTCTGTGATGTTTATATATATATATATATATATATATCAGATGGAATATTCCTTTTGTTGGAAAAATGTCAATAATCTCTCCCTTTTTTTCCCAAATCTACAGAAAATTATGGTCCCCCTCCATTCACAGGTTGAGCCTGCTTTTGGTGCGTATACCTGCTTCATATAATGAGGAAAAGTCTGCATTCTGTAACTTGCCGTTCTTCTTTTTTATTGTTATACCATGTTTCCCCGAAAATAAGATCTGGTGATAACGTACTGCTTCTGGCTTGCAGGGGGGACCTGAGGCACTGTGGAATGCAAGGACCTGTGGTGGAACGCATCGAGGACCTACATAGAACACACACATGGTGATATTGTACTGCTGTGGGTACCTGAGATGCTGTGAAACAGGAGGACCTGCAGTGGAATATATTGAGGACCTGCGGTGGTACGCTTCAAGGATCTGCGATGAAACGCATCAAGGACCTGCAGTGGAATGCATGGAGGACCTGCAGTGGAACGCATCGAGGACATGCGGGGTGGAACACTTCAAGGACCTGCAGTGGAATTCATAGAAGACCTGCGATGGAACGCACACATGTGGCGCCCCTGAGGCTTCCGTCGCCACAGGTCATTGCACCCCATCCAGCGGTGTGATGCCCCATTCTGGGAGAGGAAGAGAGTGAACTCCGGTCCCCTGGTAAATCCACACTACACCCATTGTTAGGTACATACTGGGACCAGGGAAAGTGGCAGTTACCCCCCCATGCTGCATGCTGGGAGGGGCCGTAAGACCCATCCCTGCTCCTATAGGGTACAGCTTAGCAACTGGGGAGGTGGGAGGAGCCATCCGAGAGCAGACACAGAGAGGAAGGTCAAGTTTAGTCAGTCTACCTCAGGGAGTGAGAGAAGCAGCATGTAGTTGGAGAAGAAGAACGAGAGAAAGGAGGGAGGAGGAGGCCTGCTGGAGGCAGGCAAGGAGGAGAAAAGAAAGAAAGAAGGAAAGAAAGCTCCAAGTCAGACAGGAGCAGAGAAACCGAAGGAGACGCTTCCTGGTGAAGATCCTGGGACCCAGAGGTCCAGGTGACACCACGTAGGAGACAGAAGGAGTCGCAGGGCCACGGGTAGTCCTAGAGGTACCACGGGCAGTCCTAGAGGTACCACGGAGAGGTCCTAGAGGCGCCACGGGTAGTTGTAGGCTACGGTGGCCTGTTCCACAGTAACATCGGTGGAGGGATTAAGCTGCGACAGGGGACGGTCCCTAGAGACTGGAGGAGCGCAAAATCATCTCCAAACAGTAAAAACCGAGGCCCAGGGACGTTGTAAGCTCCCAGGGCCAGAACCCATAGCAGACTTCCAGAAAAGGGGTAATCAGCCGACAGGTGACCCCCCCAGCCTGGAGGCTGTAGTGGAGGCCAAGCCAGGTTTATCCTATCAAAGGCAAGGCTAAGGAAGACAGCAGAAGAAAGAGACACTAAGAGAAGGGCACCGGCTTTTACTCTCTGAATCACCCAGAAACGGCGGAGGTCCCTGACAGTGGTCCCAGCAGTCCAAGGGGTCCTACAGAGCTCTGACAAGAACTGTGAGTAAAGAACTTGAACTGCACCCTTGGAGTGGTCTCTGTTATTACAGCTGCATAGACATTCACAAGCACCAACTGTGCCCCGGGCATTGCTCCACCTGTGGGGAGCAGTACTACCATTGCTGCCATAACATCATCCCGGTGGCCTCACACAGCAGCGGCGGCTTAATAGCCGCATACCACAGGTGGCGTCACGAACACAAACTTTATTCACCAAGCCACATATTCTACTGACACCCACCAGGGCCACGGAGCCGGGCCCAGCCACCACTGACTACCACCGGACTAGTCCGGCCCGGCACCGGGTGTCCCATAGCCCTGGGGTGGGCGAGTCAACTTTGGCGTCACGAACAGGATTTCGTGCCCGGTCACACCGGGTACTGTGCGCCTGAAGAATCGTGAAACAGACTGTGTATTACAGCGAGAAACCACCGCCATTAGCGCTGCTGAGAGCGGGAAGAAGGGGGGCGTGAAAGAAGAAAGGGCGCGAAGAGAAGCCCCGCCCCCTTGTCCAAGAAAAGAGCGCGAAGCGGTGCCCGCCATAGAAGGCGGAAGAAGAAGAAATGGCGACCAGATAAGCTGGCCGGCTGGCAGAGAGAGTCTAAATGCCAGACCAGCAGATAAAGACAATGTACCTTATCGCAAACGGAGTGATGCCGGTCGTGATGGGCTGGGCGCCAGTCTGGCGCCAGATGCTAGTGCAGCCTCCGGCCCTGCCTCCGAGAAGGGAAAGGGAGCAGCCGAGTGGCGTGGTCGAGCACCCGAGCAGTGTCCCAGGCAGCATTCCCCAGGTCGGAAGTATGGCAGAGGAGCTGCAGCAAGGTGCACCAGGGACTGGAAGAGTGGATCCCGAGCTGGACCTGCTGAGAGAAGAAATGCGAGTCCTGGCCCGGAGGCTGAGTAGTGTGGAAGTGGAGGCGGACCGGCAGAAAGAAATGCCGAGGGTGCCGGAGGATCTGGAGCGGTGGATGGATGCCGCGGAGCGGAAGCAGGGTGAGCAACCAGAAACCCCGTCCAGTCCGGACCCAGGGCCCCGCCACGCGCCCCCGCTTAGCCCCTTCACTGACCCCCTGGCCTTCCCAGCTTACCCCGCGGACGCCCGGTGGGGCACCGGAGGCCTGCCTGAGACCCCCGCAGACGGAGCCTGGGGAGGGGTGAACCCTGAACAACTAGCGGGCCCCCTGCCGAGTCCCCCTGTGAGCCTCCTGGGAATGGCATCCCCGGGAGTGAATTGGGACGCAGCGCCCATTGAAAGCAGGGGACTGCAGCGGCCGCTGCTCCCCAAGGAAACTCCCCTGGCCAGCGAGCTGATGTGCCGGAGGCTGGTGGTAGAGTACCAGAGGGAGCGGGAACTCCGGGAGGAGAAACGGAGGGCCCGAGAAGCCGCTAATCTCGCCTCCAAGGAAGAGGTCAGGAAGGCCCTGAAGGGATCCGAGGGCCCAGTGCGACGGGGCCTAGTAGTGGACTTCCGACAAGCTGGTGGCTGGGGCTTCATCCGGGAGCCCGGTCTGGGCAAGGACGTGTTTGTGGCCCGGAGAGACATCGAGGAGCACCTGCCCAGAGGCCACCCAGGGCGCGATGCCAAGCCGGGTGATGTGGTGGAGTATACACGGCTGATGGGGGACCGTGGATGGTACGCGCTGCATGTACATATCCTGCGGGAAGAAGCGGCCCCAGAAGAACCAGAGTGGCGCCGCACAGTGCAAGAGCGCAGCATCTCCCCTAGCAGCAGCACCACCTCAAGGCAGACCCAGGCCACAGAACTGAGCAGAGATCCTGCGACAGCCACTCAGGAGACGCAGACCAGGATCTCCATGGCCTACATGCTGCCCAGGGCCCTGCCAAAGAGGGACCCTAGCAATGAAGAGTAAGAGTAAAGATGAAGAGATGCTGAACTGTATATAGCCCCTGTCTGCCCCTCATTCTTTTTGAAGAAGTCCCTTGTGTTTTGCCCCTCATTCTTTTCGAAGATGACACCCTTTCCTGCTGTACTGCCCCTCATGCTTTTTGAAGACGTCACCCCCCATGTTTATGTGTTACCGGGCCACTGAACTGGAATGTGGGCCCCGGTGGATGTGTATGTGTCCTATGTAACCAGGCCATTGGACTTAATGGCTGGTTGATTTTGTCCCATTGTTGTTTGATTGAAAGAAACGAACTGCCAGGCTACTGGACTTGTTGTAGCCGAAAATGTATATAGTTGCACCCGTTGTGCCCCCTACCAGAATTATGGGGGAAGTGCCCAAACTGTGCAATGGACTGGAAGTGCACACATAGTTTCTTTATAAGAAGTTTGCAACGTTAAAGTAATTGTGCCTCCCATAAAGGGAAGAAATGTTTTATTGTTTTATGTTTTGCATACCAAAAATGTTTTGCAGTTCTTCCATGTGGCGCCCCTGAGGCTTCCGTCGCCACAGGTCATTGCACCCCATCCAGCGGTGTGATGCCCCATTCTGGGAGAGGAAGAGAGTGAACTCCGGTCCCCTGGTAAATCCACACTACACCCATTGTTAGGTACATACTGGGACCAGGGAAAGTGGCAGTTACCCCCCCATGCTGCATGCTGGGAGGGGCCGTAAGACCCATCCCTGCTCCTATAGGGTACAGCTTAGCAACTGGGGAGGTGGGAGGAGCCATCCGAGAGCAGACACAGAGAGGAAGGTCAAGTTTAGCTAGTCTACCTCGGGGAGTGAGAGAGTGAGCATGTAGTTGGAGAAGAAGAACGAGAGAAAGGAGGGGGGAGGAGGCCTGCTGGAGGCAGGCAAGGAGGAGAAAAGAAAGAAAGAAGGAAAGAAAGCTCCAAGTCAGACAGGAGCAGAGAAACAGAAGGAGACGCTTCCTGGTGAAGATCCTGGGACCCAGAGGTCCAGGTGACACCACGTAGGAGACAGAAGGAGTCGCAGGGCCACGGGTAGTCCTAAAGGTACCACGGGCAGTCCTAGAGGTACCACGGAGAGGTCCTAGAGGCGCCACGGGTAGTTGTAGGCTACGGTGGCCTGTTCCACAGTAACATCGGTGGAGGGATTAAGCTGCGACAGGGGACGGTCCCTAGAGACTGGAGGAGTGCAAAATCATCTCCAAACAGTAAAAACCGAGGCCCAAGGACGTTGTAAGCTCCCAGGGCCAGAACCCATAGCAGACTTCCAGAAAAGGGGTAATCAGCCGACAGGTGACCCCCCAGCCTGGAGGCTGTAGTGGAGGCCAAGCCAGGTTTATCCTATCAAAGGCAAGGCTAAGGAAGACAGCAGCGGAAAGAGACACTAAGAGAAGGGCACCGGCTTTTACTCTCTGAATCACCCAGAAACGGCGGAGGTCCCTGACAGTGGTCCCAGCAGTCCAAGGGGTCCTACAGAGCTCTGACAAGAACTGTGAGTAAAGAACTTGAACTGCACCCTTGGAGTGGTCTCTGTTATTACAGCTGCATAGACATTCACAAGCACCAACTGTGCCCCGGGCATTGCTCCACCTGTGGGGAGCAGTACCACCATTGCTGCCATAACATCATCCCGGAGGCCTCACACAGCAGCGGCGGCTTAATAGCCGCATACCACAGGTGGCGTCACGAACACAACCATTAACAAGCAAGCCACATATTCTACTGACACCCACCAGGGCCACGGAGCCGGGCCCAGCCACCACTGACTACCACCGGACTAGTCCGGCCCGGCACCGGGTGTCCCATAGCCCTGGGGTGGGCGAGTCACACACACATGGTGATACCATACTGCTTCAGGTACCTGAGATGCTGTGAAATGTGAGGACCTGCAGTGGAATGCATCAAGGATCTGTGGTGGAACACATCAAGGATCTGCGGTGGAATTCATCGAGGACCTGCAGTGGAACGCATTGAAGACCTGCGGTAGAACGCATTAAGGATCTGCGGGGAATCCATCAAGGACCTGCGGTTGAATGCATCGAGGACCTGCGGTGGAACACATTGAGGAACTGTGGTGGAACGCATGGAAGACCTGCAGTGGAACGCATTAATTACTGAACTGTGACTTAGGCATATTTTTAGGGTAGGCCTTATATTTAAGCCTACCTACGAAAAGGCTGAAAATTCCTGTTAGGGATTATTTTCAGGGAAACACGGTAGTTCTTTTTCATCAGCATTCTGGCAGTACTATAGGTGCAGGAACTTTCCTAACTTCCCAACAAGCCTGCCCTAAACTGAAAACCCACCTGCCCTGGCAGAATAACACGAAGCGTACCACTCATTTGTTGTGCCATCACCAAGATGTCTGCATGTCATGGTGATTTCAGCACCTATGCCTGTGACTAAAATGGACTTTTACACTCCACCTTAATTGCTAATATCTAAAAAAAAAAAGCTCTGACCATGGTCAGTTAACCCCTTCCACATAAAGAGAGTTGTTCTAGTATGTCCATACATTATAACATACAAATAATATAATATCACTTTTTCAGTATACAGCTCCTATGCAGATTTATGTGTCTCCATGGTTACAGACTACAAATAAACCCTGTGTGCAGTCAGATCCTGCTATATTATATTTAAGTTAAGATAAAGAGGTTGTATTTGACCCTTACCTACCAAACAAATGCCAGTCAGTAGAGGACAATGGGAAGGGAGTGCGATGGCAAGGCATTGTTTATTTGTAATGTGTAACCATGGCAACGCATAGGCCTGCATAGGAGCTGTACACACAAAATATTAGTTAATTAAAACTAGTTGGAAGGTTGCATTGAAGCTTTAATGAGTGAAAGTACTAATTGTATGACATAAGGCACTTCCACCATAAAAATCATAGCTGGGGTGCTCTCATAGGTTTCAACACCATGTAGAATAATAATAGAAAAGAGGCACTCCCAGATTAAAGTGAAAAACGTGGAAAATTTATTAAACATTCAGTCTTAGTGCATCAGACGTTTCGGCCCAGAACATGCCCTTTGTCAATGACTGAAAATAAAGTAGACAAATAATATACAGTTACATAAAAAAAATAAAGTTCATAGTACATATGGTTGCATCTTGAAAATTATATACAATGAATAAGGAAAAAAAGGGAGAGGGAAAAAGATCAAAAAGAATAGACCAACAAAGAAATAAACTTAAAGCTTCCAGGTGAGGGTGAAGGAGCAAGAGATTTGGATGTCAGGGAAAAATATCAAAAACAATTGACCAACAAAGAAATAAACTTAAAGCTTCCAGATGAGGGTGAAGGAGGAAGAGACTTGGTGACACCCAAATCTCCTGCTCCTCCACCCTCACCTGGAAGCTTTAAGTTTATTTCTTTGTTGGTCTATTCTTTTTGATCTTTTTCCCTCTCCCTTTTTTCCTTATTCATTGTATATAATTTTCAAGATGCAACCATATGTACTATGAACTTTATTTTTTTATGTTACTGTATATTATTTGTTTACTTTATTTTCAGTCATTGACAAAGGCCATGTTCTGGGCCGAAACGTCTGATGCATTAAGACTGAATGTTTATGAAATTTTCCAAGTTTTTCACTTTAATCTTGGAGTGCCTCTTTTCTATTATTATTTTAATGAGGGAAAGGACTTGTGTTGCAGTACCAGAAACCGCCTAAGAACAAGGGGGGCGCTGTTTGTTCCCCCAGAATTTAGTGCGCTTTACTTTAAGGAGCGCAGATCCATAGAATATGTTTCTGTCAGCTGTAAATTGGTCTTCACTTTCCCAGTTGTGGCTTCACAAGCCTCCCGCAGGCTGCAATGATGCCTTGATGTAATATAAGATGACATCAGAGTATACATTGCATGATTATAAATAGCTGCCTGACAGATGGATTGTACGGTATAGATTGCAATATACCGCGCCGCTCCCCGTGTGAGGGTCACCATATAACAGGCAGGCGTACTAAAGTGCGGTAAACCAATATTGAGCAGTAATAAGTATTCGGTCCTGAGCCGCGCTGATCTAAATAACATAATGGCACATGTCATCCTGTGCACCCCGCTGCAGCCAGACTAATGACAGCAAATGTCAGAGCGCTCGCTATTGCTTGTGACATATAAAGGCTCCTTGCAGTAAAGGAGCTAATGCGCCACCAAAATAAATATGCACAAGCGACGTTCTTGCTGATAGGTCACTAATACAACATGCCGGGAATCCGCTCAGGATAATTAACGGATCACAGCGAGTCATACATCAATTACTACCTGTGCTAAAGACGCCTGATTATTTATTTATATATTTTATTTCGTGAAGGTGTCGCCAAGCTTTCTCTCTTCATGTCTAAATGCTAAGGTAAAATGTTATTTTGTAGAATGTTACAAGATCATATTTTATATAAGTCGTATACCTCCACTGAGCGCTCCCAAAAATGTCTACTATGCCAATCATGGGTCTGAAATGGTGATGAGCGGGCACTACCATGCTCGGGTGCTCAGTACTCATAACTAGTGATGAGCGGGCACTACCATGCTCGGGTGCTTAGTACCCGTAACTAATGATGAGCGAGCACTACCATGCTCAGGTGCTCAGTACCCGTAACTAATGATGAGCGGGCACTACCATGCTCAGGTGCTCAGTACCCGTAACTAATGATGAGCGGGCACTACCATGCTCGGGTGCTTAGTACTCGTAACTAGTGATGAGCGGGCACTACCATGCTCAGGTGCTCAGTACCCGTAACTAATGATGAGCGGGCACTACCATGCTCAGGTGCTCAGTACCCGTAACTAATGATGAGCGGGCACTACCATGCTCGGGTGCTTAGTACTCGTAACTAGTGATGAGCGGGCACTACCATGCTCGGGTGCTTAGTACCCGTAACTAATGATGAGCGGGCACTACCATGCTCGGGTGCTCTATACTCGTAACTAGTGATGAGGGGGCACTACCATGCTCAGGTGCTCAGTACTCGTAACTAGTGATGAGTGAGCACTACCATGCTCGGGTGCTCTGTACTCGTAACTAGTGAGGAGCGGGCACTACCATGCTCAGGTGCTCAGTACTTGTAACTAGTGATGAGCGGGCACTACCATGCTCAGGTGCTCAGTACTCGTAACTAGTGATGAGTGAGCACTACCATGCTCGGGTGCTCGGTACTCGTAACTAGTGAGGAGCGGGCACTACCATGCTCAGGTGCTCAGTACTTGTAACTAGTGATGAGCGGGCACTACCATGCTCAGGTGCTCGGTACTCGTAACTAGTGATGAGTGGGCACTACCATGCTCAGGTGCTCAGTACTCGTAACTAGTGAGGAGTGGGCACTACCATGCTCGGGTGCTTGGTACTGGTAACTAGTGATGAGTGGGCACTACCATGCTCTGGTGCTCGGTACTGGTAACTAGTGATGAGTGGGCACTACCATGCTCGGGTGCTCGGTACTCGTAACTAGTGATGAGCGGGCACTACCATGCTTGGGTGCTCGGACATGTAGAGTATCATAATGTAATGTAATGTTTTTCTGGAAAATCTTGTGTTTCGGCATTCTTGATACATTCTAACTACCTAAACATTATTGCAGACTATAGAATATCATACAACACTATTGCCCATTGACCGCAGCACAACAGTACAGTCCATATAATTTTGTACTATTTCTTTTGTTTTAGGGTGGCAGACTCTTTAGGTAACCCTCCCACAGGTTGGGTAAGGGTGAGCTTTTAGGACTAGGTTTGGGTGTAGAATGCCTTTCTTCTTGTTTAACTGCTAAACGTTGAGACAAGAAGGCTGCCGCCGAGTCTCAGTATCATCGTTACTGTGTGAAGTTCTGGAGAGCAGAGTGAGGGGTGAAGACAGCGCCAATTTGAGGTTGGTGTGAAGCCAACGCTGGTCCGTTCCGAGTGAACCGCTCATAGTAATGGTTAAGTCATTTTCTATAATGTTCAAGTATTGTGCCTCACTGGAAGAGAAGTCCAACCGACAAGTGTAATGATAGCGCCAGTCAGTGTATATCGCACATATCAGGGTTCTGCACACAAAAGGGTGACCTGAAACCATTAAAGAAGTTGACCACTGAATGACAACTTTCCAAAATGTGCAAGAATCAATCACTTTTTCATATAATGCCACAGTATTAACAGATGAGTGCCATTGTCCTGAATTATAAGGCACCACACCTTTCTTTACTAGAGGGTCCATTGCTGATTGCATGAGAATCCGGTCACGCACGGACCAGGGGATGTCCAGCGCATGGCGCAAAACAAGGGTTACAACAGGGATGATAAGTGAGAAGAAGGCCCTGATGACAGTAAGCGGGGGTTGGGACAGCTCCAGACAATAACCTATGTCTGCAACTTGAGCTCCCCTAACATCCCTATATGAGTCCGTCCCCTCGTCGCCATCACATGACTAGTCCGTGTCCATCCCTCCACGCACCCTGGCTAGTGCACAGGCCATTGAGTGCACTAGAGTACACCACTACAATAGTTTGACACAGAGGAAGGTAGACAGACAGGGGAACATAGAAAAAAGGATATATTTCAACTTCAAAGCTGCAGCCAGACACCAGGGCTGTAGGCAACAGGGCTCTAGCAGCTATAAGAAGCTTCCTACCCCACAAGGTGGTCAGTTCAGAATGAATCTCTATAACCAGCATCAGGTGATGGAGCATGTGACTATTTAAGGTGGGGCGGAGTGATCACAAAGTGGTTGCACCTGAATTGAGCTAGTGTGGTGGTTGGCACGGGGAAGGCATCAGTTGTAGTCGTGGCAGTAGCAGGGGAACCACAGGTCTCAGCACACCCTGTGGTTAACCCCTCACCTCCCCATCACCAGACCACTCACAGGACAGACTCCGTTTCAGTTCTCATGCAGCACACATACAATAAGGAAGAAAGTCTGGAAACAGTCTCCACATTAAGCCAGCAATTCAAGTTTATTTTCATCCGTTCCCGTCTCCAGCATTACTATGGTCCACTCCTCACGGCACCGGCATTCCTCCCATAGGGGTTTTCCACATACTTCAGTTACACATACACTTTAGCAGCAATCCGTCTCCCTGGCACCTGGCATTACCACTAGGCCTCTCCTTCCACTGCAACGCATCACACTGGCACGAAATTGGGTCATAAAGTCCATTGGGCTCATTCACCCAACCCACAGAAGGGCCGCAACCAACAGGTCTCTCCATCCGTAACCAGGTCATCCAGTCATACCCTACACCTGAGGGCGCACAGACCTTTCAGCGTGTGTGTGTGATTCTCAGAACATTAACCGCCAGGATAAATGGACGCCAGACTTCTGACCGCATGACTATACCTCTCTCCTGGGGGATGCAGTTCATACAATCCGGATCCCACGTATCCCGGTCGCAGGGTTGGCCCATAGGGCCAGATTCATCTTTTTGGGACTGTCACATCTACGCCATACTGGGGACTCTCCTCCTATCTATCTTCTATCCCTATTCTCCTCCTACTCCCTTTCTATCCAGGTGCCAGGAGAACTGTGTCCCAAACCTGCCACCTGGTGGCGAAATCACACAAAATGAGACAGTGGTGTGCAGGGGTGGGCCTAACCCTTACCCCCCTTAACAATAGCAAGAAACTACCAGCAAGGAAAGAGTCTTAACCCTTGCTACACTAAAAGCAAACCTGTCACTGGTCTCTCCAGGACAGGAACTAAACATGAACACCGACCTAGGGAATGTGGCCTGACAAATCCATCAGAAGCCCATATGGAAAACACTGCGCATGTGAAACTAGTGCATGCACATTGTTCTTTACTTGTAGCTGTGTCTTTAAAGATAGACCCTGAACAATAGGTTTTCGAAGGAATCAAGGTCTAAAGACATTGGGGCATTGACTGTTAGAAAGCATGGGGGATAAAGGTCTTTTCTAGTGTAGGAAAGCCCCTCTTAATGGAAGGTGGCAGCCCATTTACAACATTAATGTATTAGTCAGGCTGAATACAAAGAGGGTCTCATTTGTTAGAGGGACTCGCATAGCAGATCCTTAATTTCAATGGGTACTATATAATGCTTCATGTTACCAGTGATAGCGCTGCAGGGCACGTCTTGGCCCAACATATCCTGAGATTAGTAATCCAAGATGATCAGCTATGAAAAAGATTAAAACATGATTTCCAGATACTCTGTTGGGAGTTGATTATGCGATATGTGCCTGTATGTTGCCACCTAGTGGTTGTGATGTGAACTTCTGCCTGTGGCGAGAAAATATAGTAAGAAATTAAATATGCAAATTAGCTATTCAGAGAGGAAGAGGACTTTAACTCTAGCGCCACCTATTGGAAGTAGAAATCCTAAAAATCCATATTGATCCTTTATGGATCCTTACCATATGACTTAGGATAAAAGCCAAACCAGAATCTCAATAAGCTGTCAGTGTGTTGCCCCCTGCTCAGTGCAAGGCTTGAGATCTGAGTTGGCTGTATGAGAGACTTTTGACTGGGGTGATGTTTCTGCTTGTGGAAAGTGACATGCCAGTCCTAAGTCATATGGCAAAGTTCCTTAAAGGGTCAATATTGAATTTTAGGATTTCAAGTCCAATAGGTGGCACTAGAGTTCAAGTCCTCTTTTTCTCTGAAGAGATAATTTGCATATTTACTTTCCCAGAGGAGCATTATATGCATTATAAGTCTTTTTATACCGGATTGTTAGGCATGTCACTCTCCACAAAGAGACATTACCCCTTAGACCCCATAAATACAAATCAGATTTCATTCTTTGCACTGATGAGGGGCAACACCCCAAAACATTATTTTGTAAATTGAGATTCTGTTTGGCTTTTATCCTAAGTCATATGGTAAGCCTTGTTAAAGGGTCGATATTGACTTTTAGGATTACTGTCTTTGATAGGTGGTTCTAGAGTTCAAGTCCTCTTCCTCTCTGAAGCACTAATTTGCATATTTAATTTCCCAGAGCAGCATTGCATGGCTTATAGTCTCCTTATACTGGCTTATTAGGCATGTCGCGCTCCACAAGGAGAAACATTGCTCTTAGACCCCAGTTAGAAGCCTCTCAAAAAGCCAAATTAGATTTCAATCTTTGCACTGATGAGGGGCAACATTCCAAAACAATTTTTTGTAAATTGAGATTCTGGTTTGGCTTTTATCTTAAGTCATATGGCAAGGCTCTTAAAAAAGTCGATATTGACTTTTAGGATTACTGTTTTTGATAGGTGGTTCTAGAGTTCAAGTCCTCTTCATCTCTGAAGAGGTAATTTGCATATTTAATTTCCTAGAGCAGCATTGCATGGCTTATAGTCTCCTTATACTGGCTTATTAGGATTGTCGCTCTCCACAAGGAGAAACATTGCCCCTTAGACATCAGTTAGAAAACTCTCATAAAAGCAAATTAGATTTCATTCTTTGCACTGATGAGGGGCAAGACCCCAAAACATTTTTTTGTAAACTGAGATTTTTCTTTGGCTTTTATCCTAAGTCATATGGCAAGGTGTCTTAAAAGGTTGATATTGACTTTTAAGATTACTGTCTTTGATAGGTGGTTCTAGAGTTCAAGTCCTCTTCCTCTCTGAAGAGCAAATTTGCATATTTAATTTCCCAGAGTAGCATTGCATGGCTTATAGTCTCCTTATACTGCCTTATTAAGCATGTCGCTCTCCACAAGGAGAAACATTGCCCCTTAGACACCAGTTAGAAAACTCTCATAAAAGCAAATTAGATTTCATTCTTTGCACTGATGAGGGGCAACACCCCAAAACATTTTTTTTGTAAATTGAGATTCTTGTTTGGCTTTTATCCTAAGTCATATGGCAAGGCTCTTAAAAAAGTCGATATTGACTTTTAGGATTACTGTTTTTGATAGGTGGCTCTAGAGATCATGTCCTCTTCATCTCTGAAGAGATAATTTCCATATTTAATTTCCCATAGGAGCATTGCATGGCATATAAGCCTCCTTACACTGGCATGTCAGACACTCACAAGGAGAGACGTTACCCCGTAGACTATAGTAAAAAATTGAAAATCCTTAAAGTGAAGCTATCAATTACCTGTTGTTTAGATCAGGTTTTTGTGTTCTAAGTATTTTTAAAAGCTTTTTGCTAATCAGTTTTTTTCAGATCCCGATCTTTAAAAAAACAAAAATGGTAATCTCGCAGTTTTTTTTTCACTGTCCACTAGGGATTTTTTAGACTCAATGTTATGTTCTTTCAGTCAAATTTTACAGCAGTTTCCTTATCAGCAGAGGCAGGTTGACCCCAACAGATAAGACCTCCATACACAGCTGATAATATAGGATCCGCCAATCACAATAGGTGGTGTTACAGTTCCCCCTGCTCCCCCTTCCCTTCACGGTGACCATAGCACACGTATGTCATGGTTGTCTCCCTTTGACAGGCTCAGGCTCTGAGTCTCTTATTATCATTTGAGACTCTACACATTAAATGTGTTTTTTCCTTTTGGCATGCACGGGGTTAATGTCAGTTTTCTTGCTAGCAGCAAGCTCATTACCCCAGCTCAGGTGTTTCCACTGATAACCACTCCCAACCTGGATAAATACCCTCTGCTTCCAGCAGAGGGCGCCGGTTATTCAGAATTAATTCTGGAGCTTGGTCTTGAGTGGGAAGGCTGCTGCTGCTGCTGCTGCTGCTGCTGCTGCTGCTGCTGCTGCTGCTGCTGCTGCTGCTGCTGCTGCTGCTGCTGCTGCTGCTGCTGCTGCTGCTGCTGCCTTCAATTGTTCTGTGTGGATGTACCCTGTCATTTCTTTATCTTTCCCTTACCTTATTTACCCTCTATACACCTTCTTGTAGTGCCCCTAGTGTTTGGTTTTGGGGTGCATGAGTTTTGTTGTTCCCCCAGTCTGTGTTGTTTGTCAGTGGGGTTTTCTGACTACTATCCTGGCCCGACTCTTGGGTGATGGGTGTGGAGGGTGTTACATCAAAGTCTTGGACAGGAGATAGGGAAACACTGGGGGCGCAGACCTCACTACCATTATCGAGTTTACTTCTGGATTGAGGGTCAGCTCAGGGTCCTACCTGTGATGACTGTCACTAGGTGGCGCTAAACACTACTTGCATGCAGTAAATGGAGAGGTAGTCAGACAGGCCAAGATCGTAAACAAGGAGGGCATGACAGTACACGAGGTTCAGACAGTGATGAGGTCAGGATACAAGCCGAAGGTCAGAGTTCCAGGAGAGTCCATACAAAATACAGCGAGCAGGTGGGAATATGGTCATCAGAAAGTCTGAGATCAGAAGCCAGGAATTCACAACAGAAACAGGGGAGGACAGACGGAGACAGGTCAACAACATGTCGAGAGACCAAGATCTGAACACTGAGCACCATGGGAGCCAACAGCACAACTGTAAACAGGAAGTATGACTGGCGGCGTCCTGAGCTAACACACTCCCTATTGAAGCAGGGAAATCACTGGATGTGAGAAGCATCTGCTGTTGGTATATGCAACAGATGAGGACGTCTTTGTCTGTGTGAAGGAGGACTTTATGCTGATCTAACAGCAAATGGCAATGTTGTGTAAAGTTTCCTAACTCACTGTATTGTAAAAAAAAGTCTCTTGTTTTTTTCTGGTTTTGGTTTCTCTTCCTGATGCAATGCTGTATGACTGTGCATATTTTTACCTCATGTTTCTGAGAAGTAAATAGCTTGTTATCCCATGTAATCTGCTCAGTGAACTTTCTTCTGCAACTAGGAAGCTAGAAGCTGTGCAACATCTACGAGAGCACATCCCAGGACCAACGTGAAACCCAGTGCTGTGAAACAACCCACAGAGCATTCATCCTGCAAAATGCTCTGAACCATAAGCAACAGGAGAGCATAGCAGAACAATAAGGACTGTTCTGCACAGGAATCGTGACAGTGCCTAAGTGCCTAGTCTGAGGGCCAGCTTAGGCATCCCTATCACATCATAGTCACCAGCGTGACACAGAGTCTGTTCATTGTGGCTAATGTTCATGTCAAGTTCCTAAAACGAGAAAGTTAGAGTATTCCTAGTGGCCGGTGTGAGGATTGCAATTTGTATAAGAAGTCTTCTAGATTTTTGGAGTTGACTCATCCGATATTTTTGTCCATAGCCTTGTATTGTGATATAGGGCATTTGTTTGCTTTTTTTCCTTTCGTAGCGTGAAAGATTTAATCCAACGTGTCCACCTTTCTCAGTAAGCGACAGTTTTTCCACATTAACTCTTGTCATCATCCGCCAGCTCCGGGGCTTAAGGTCAGTACAGTACATGAGTCGATAAGTAGATGACGGGATTCAGCAGCTGGAACGTGGGTTCAGATCTCACCTTCCAGGATATTTATAACCAACAGGAATAGAGAAAGCCCCGGAGAGCGGCTCCTGTCCAGCTGACACGGCTTTCCTTCCCCGGGAACCTGCCGCTCGGCAGCGCCTGCCAGGGTCTCGCTTGCCCCCCTCCTCCGCCGCTGACTCAGCACAATGCAGTAATATTAATGAGCAATAAAGAGGTTTTCATATTACAGAGGAGATACCACAGCGAGCAGAACACATGAATTGCTTTCATTTGCTCAGCACTGCCGGGTTTTTATCTTTCCGTAAACACTGTCAGATGTTTTCATAGACGCGCAGGTAACGGCTTATTTAAAGGAGGCCTCGGCCCGCACAACGCCGCCATTCGTTGTACTAAGCAAGCCGTAATTACTAAATACATCATTATTTTTTTCCTGGTTGGAGTTTTATTCTACAGTGTTCAATTATTCATTTCTATCATCAAAGATGTAACAGTGCTACAATCTGCGCGGAGCAGAGCCAGACTCACACTGATGAATTTGGGGGGTCACCGGAGAGAATTAGGGCCCAAAATCCAGCTCTGCAGATCAAGTGTATGCCCCCATTACAATGTACTGCATGTGTTGTATATATACGATGTCACACAGGAGATATCATCGGAGAGGATCTCAGGTGTGATATAGAAGGGTATAACTATGGAGAATCTCATTACCCCACGGCTAAAAGGTGTAAGAGGGTTCAGCAGTCACTCTGGGACATAAACACTAGAAGTCCCAGAAATTACGAGCTCCCCCCTGAAGTCCCGAAAGAGGGTCAAATGACCCTTAGGGGTACTTTGCACGCTGCGACATCGCTAGCGATGCCGAGCGCGATAGTCCCCGCCCCCGTCGCAAATGCGATATCTTGTGATAGCTGGCGTAGCGAACATTATCGCTACAGCAGCTTCACATGCACTTACCTTCCCTGCGACGTCGCTCTGGCCGGCGACCTGCCTCCTTCCTAAGGGGGCAGGTCGTGCGGCGTCACAGCGACGTCATACGGCAGGCGGCCAATAGAAGCGGAGGGGCGGAGATGAGCGGGACGTAAACATCCCACCCACCTCCTTCCTTCCGCATAGCCGGTGGACGCAGGTAGGAGATGTTCCTCGCTCCTGCGGCTTCATACACAGCGATGTGTGCTGCCTCAGGAACGAGGAACAACATCGTATCTCCTATTGGTGCGACATTATGAAAATGTCTGACACTACACAGATCACCGATTTACGACGCTTTTACGATCGTTTATCGGCGCATCTAGGATTTACACGTTGCGACGTCATTACCAGCGCTAGATGTGCGTCACTTTCGATTTGACCCCGACGATGTCGCAACGTGCAAAGTATCCCTTAGTCCAATAGGAATAGAACTAACTAGAAGCTAAATGGCTAAACTCAATGGAAAACAACAACCTCCTGTGGTGCGACAGTAATGGCCTTAATTACAGAACAAAAGACGATGATTATAGGATGTTAGCTAAAATCTTTCAGGTCATTTGACCCCTCTCTGGGTTCCAAAGGTAGAGATGTTAAATGACCCCTCTCTGTGACTTCTAGTGTTAAAGGGGTTTTTCCCAGGAACAAAGTTCATTTTAATCAATAGATCTTATAATAAAGGGTGCTTTACACGCTGCAACATCACTAGCGATTGCTAGCGATGTCGCGAGCGATAGAACCCGCCCCCGTCGTTCGTGCGACGTGGTGATTGCTGCCGTAGCGAACAATATCTCTACGGCAGCGTCACACGCACATACCTGCTTAGCGACGTTGCTGGAGACACCGAACAATCTCTCCTTTAAGGGGGCGGTTCGTTCGGCTTCACAGCGGCAACACTAAGCGGCCGCCCAATAGCAGAGGAGGGGTGGAGATGAGCGGCCGGAACATGCCGCCCACCTCCTTCCTTCCTCATTGCCGGTGGATGCAGGTAAGGAGATGTTCGTCGTTCCTGCAGTGTCACACATAGCGATGTATGCTGCCGCAGGAACGACGAACAATTAGCGGCATGCACCACCAACGATATGATGAAAAGGAGCGACGTGTCACCGATCAATGATTTTTGACATTTTTGCGATTGTTGATCGTCGTTCCTTTTAGTCCTTTTAGTCACATGCTGAGATTTCGCTAACGGCGCCGGATGTGCGTCACAAACACTGTGACCCCAACGATATATCATTAGCGATGTCGTTGTGTGTAAAGTACCCTTAATAATAATTTCCACAATTGGATGTGATTAAAAATAATGATCCTGTGCTGAGATAATCTTATATACAGTATGTGCCCCTGCTATGTGCTGTGTAATGGCCATGTCTGTCCGTACAGAGACATGGTCTGATCATACCACAGCTCCTGAGCTGGGTATACAGACATTACAGCATAAGAATATTTCTTTCTGTGAGGTAAAACATTTTTTAAAAACAGGCAAGGAAATGTTTTACCTCACAAAAAGAATCAGCTGTGATCCCATGCTGTAATGTCTGTATACCTCTTTTGCTTCCTCCCCAGCCCAAGAGATGTGGTATGATCAGACCATGTCCCTGTACGGTCAGACACGGCCATTACACAGCACATAGCAGGGTCACATATATAAGACATCTCAGCACAGGGACATTTTTTTTTTCCAATTGTGGAAATTATTATTATTACTCCAAGATCTATTGATTAAAATTAACTTTAAAATTAACGTTCTGTGTGTGGAAACCACTTTAAGTGTATTTTTATTATCCCTGTACTGTGACATCACTGTGTATTATCCGTGTACTGTGACATCACTGTGTGTATTATCCCTGTACTGTGACATCACTGTGTGTATTATCCCTGTACTGTGACATCACTGTGTGTATTATCCCTGTACTGTGACATCACTGTGTGCATTATCCCTGTACTGTGACATCACTGTGTGCATTATCTCTGTACTGTGACATCACTGTGTGTATTATCCCTGTACTGCGACATCACTGTGTGTATTACCCCTGTACTGTGACATCACTGTGTGTATTACCCCTGTACTGTGACATCACTGTGTGTAATACCCCTGTACTGTGACATCACTGTGTGTATTATCCCTGTACTGTGACATCACTGTGTGTATTACCCCTGTACTGTGACATCACTGTGTGTATTACCCCTGTACTGTGACATCACTGTGTGTAATACCCCTGTACTGTGACATCACTGTGTGTATTACCCCTGTACTGTGACATCACTGTGTGTAATACCCCTGTACTGTGACATCACTGTGTGTATTACCCCTGTACTGTGACATCACTGTGTGTAATACCCCTGTACTGTGACATCACTGTGTGTATTATCCCTGTACTGCGACATCACTGTGTGTATTATCCGTGTGCTGTGACATCACTGTGTGTATTATCCGTGTGCTGTGACATCACTGTGTGTATTATCCCTGTGCTGTGACATCACTGTGTGTATTATCCCTGTACTGTGACATTACTGTGTGTATTATCCCTGTACTGTGACATCACTGTGTGTATTATCCCTGTACTGTGACATCACTATGTGTATTATCCCTGTACTGTGACATCACTGTGTGTATTACCCCTGTACTGTGACATCACTGTGTGTATTATCCCTGTACTGTGACATCACTGTGTGTATTATCCCTGTACTGTGACATCACTGTGTGCATTATCCCTGTACTGTGACATCACTTTGTGTATTATCCCTGTACTGTGACATCACTGTGTGTATTACCCCTGTACTGTGACATCACTGTGTATTATCCCTGTACTGTGACATCACTGTGTGTATTATCCCTGTACTGTGACATCACTGTGTGTATTACCCCTGTACTGTGACATCACTGTGTGTATTACCCCTGTACTGTGACATCACTGTGTGTATTATCCCTTTACTGTGACATCACTGTGTGTATTATCCCTGTACTGTGACATCACTGTGTGTATTACCCCTGTACTGTGACATCACTGTGTGTATTACCCCTGTACTGTGACATCACTCTGTGTATTATCCCTGTACTGTAACATCACTGTGTGTATTACCCCTGTACTGTGACATAACTATGTGTATTATCCCTGTACTGTGACATCACTGTGTGTATTATCCCTGTACTGTGACATCACTGTGTGTATTATCCCTGTACTGTGACATCACTGTGTGTATTACCCCTGTACTGTGACATCACTGTGTGTATTATCTCTGTACTGTGACATCACTGTGTGTATTACCCCTGTACTGTGACATCACTATGTGTATTATCCCTGTACTGTGACATCACTGTGTGTATTATCCCTGTACTGTGACATCACTGTGTGTGTTATCCCTGTACTGTGACATCACTGTGTGTATTACCCCTGTACTGTGATATCACTATGTGTATTATCCCTGTACTGTAACATCACTGTGTGTATTATCCCTGTACTGTGACATCACTGTGTGTATTATCCCTGTACTGTGACATCACTGTGTGTATTATCCCTGTACTGTGACATCACTGTGTGTATTATCCCTGTACTGTGACATCACTGTGTGTATTACCCCTGTACTGTGACATCACTGTGTGTATTATCTCTGTACTGTGAGATCACTGTGTGTATTACCCCTGTACTGTGACATCACTGTGTGTATTACCCCTGTACTGTGACATCACTGTGTGTATTATCCCTGTACTGTGACATCACTGTGTGTATTATCCCTGTACTGTGACATCACTGTGTGTATTACCCCTGTACTGTGACATCACTATGTGTATTATCCCTGTACTGTGACATCACTGTGTGTATTATCCCTGTACTGTGACATCACTGTGTGTATTATCCCTGTACTGTGACATCACTGTGTGTATTATCCCTGTACTGTGACATCACTGTGTGTATTATCCCTGTACTGTGACATCACTGTGTGTATTACCCCTGTACTGTGACATCACTATGTGTATTATCCCTGTACTGTGACATCACTGTGTGTATTATCCCTGTACTGTGACATCACTGTGTGTATTATCCCTGTACTGTAACATCACTATGTGTATTATCCCTGTACTGTGACATCACTGTGTGTATTATCCCTGTACTGTGACATCACTATGTGTATTATCCCTGTACTGTGACATCACTGTGTGTATTACCCCTGTACTGTGACATCACTATGTGTATTATCCCTGTACTGTGACATCACTATGTGTATTATCCCTGTACTGTAACATCACTGTGTGTATTACCCCTGTACTGTGACATCACTATGTGTATTATCCCTGTACTGTGACATCACTGTGTGTATTATCCCTGTACTGTGACATCACTGTGTGTATTACCCCTGTACTGTGACATCACTGTGTGTATTATCCCAGTACTGTGACATCACTGTGTGCATTATCCCTGTACTGTGACATCACTGTGTGTATTACCCCTGTACTGTGACATCACTGTGTGTATTATCCCTGTACTGTGACATCACTGTGTGTATTATCCCTGTACTGTGACATCACTGTGTGTATTACCCCTGTACTGTGACATCACTGTGTGTTGTATCCCTGTACTGTGACATCACTGTGTGTATTATCCCTGTACTGTGACATCACTGTGTGTATTACCCCTGTACTGTGACATCACTGTGTGTATTATACCTTTACTGTGACATCACTATGTGTATTATCCCTGTACTGTGACATCACTGTGTGTATTATCCCTGTACTGTGACATCATTGTGTGTATTATCCCTGTACTGTGACATCACTGTGTGTATTATCCCTGTACTGTGACATCACTGTGTGTATTATCCCTTTACTGTGACATCACTGTGTGTATTACCCCTGTACTGTGACATCACTGTGTGTATTACCCCTGTACTGTGACATCACTGTGTGTATTATCCCTTTACTGTGACATCACTGTGTGTATTATCCCTGTACTGTGACATCACTGTGTGTGTTATCCCTGTACTGTGACATCACTGTGTGTATTACCCCTGTACTGTGATATCACTATGTGTATTATCCCTGTACTGTGACATCACTGTGTGTATTATCCCTGTACTGTGACATCACTGTGTGTATTACCCCTGTACTGTGACATCACTGTGTGTATTATCTCTGTACTGTGACATCACTGTGTGTATTACCCCTGTACTGTGACATCACTATGTGTATTATCCCTGTACTGTGACATCACTGTGTGTATTATCCCTGTACTGTGACATCACTGTGTGTATTATCCCTGTACTGTGACATCACTGTGTGTATTATCCCTGTACTGTGAGATCACTGTGTGTGTTATCCCTGTACTGTGACATCACTGTGTGTATAACCCCTGTACTGTGAGATCACTGTGTGTATTATCCCTGTACTATGACATCACTGTGTGTATTATCCCTGTACTATGACATCACTGTGTGTATTATCCCTGTACTGTGGCATCACTGTGTGTATTATCCCTGTACTGTGACATCGCTGTGTGTATTATCCCTGTACTGTGACATCACTGTGTGTATTACCCCTGTACTGTGACATCACTGTGTGTATTATCCCTTTACTGTGACATCACTGTGTGTATTATCCCTGTACTGTGACATCACTGTGTGTATTATCCCTGTACTGTGACATCACTGTGTGTATTACCCCTGTACTGTGACATCACTATGTGTATTATCCCTGTACTGTGACATCACTGTGTGTATTATCCCTGTACTGTGACATCACTGTGTGTATTACCCCTGTACTGTGACATCACTATGTGTATTATCCCTGTACTGTGACATCACTGTGTGTATTATCCCTGTACTGTGACATCACTGTGTGTATTACCCCTGTACTGTGATATCACTATGTGTATTATCCCTGTACTGTAACATCACTGTGTGTATTATCCCTGTACTGTGACATCACTGTGTGTATTATCCCTGTACTGTGACATCACTGTGTGTATTATCCCTGTACTGTGACATCACTGTGTGTATTATCCCTGTACTGTGACATCACTGTGTGTATTATCCCTGTACTGTGACATCACTGTGTGTATTACCCCTGTACTGTGACATCACTGTGTGTATTATCTCTGTACTGTGACATCACTGTGTGTATTACCCCTGTACTGTGACATCACTATGTGTATTATCCCTGTACTGTGACATCACTGTGTGTATTATCCCTGTACTGTGACATCACTGTGTGTATTACCCCTGTACTGTGACATCACTATGTGTATTATCCCTGTACTGTGACATCACTGTGTGTATTATCCCTGTACTGTGACATCACTATGTGTATTATCCCTGTACTGTAACATCACTGTGTGTATTATCCCTGTACTGTGACATCACTGTGTGTATTATCCCTGTACTGTGACATCACTGTGTGTATTATCCCTGTACTGTGACATCACTGTGTGTATTATCCCTGTACTGTGACATCACTGTGTGTATTATCCCTGTACTGTGACATCACTGTGTGTATTACCCCTGTACTGTGACATCACTGTGTGTATTATCTCTGTACTGTGACATCACTGTGTGTATTACCCCTGTACTGTGACATCACTATGTGTATTATCCCTGTACTGTGACATCACTGTGTGTATTATCCCTGTACTGTGACATCACTGTGTGTATTATCCCTGTACTGTGACATCACTGTGTGTATTACCCCTGTACTGTGACATCACTGTGTGTATTACCCCTGTACTGTGACATCACTGTGTGTATTATCCCTGTACTGTGACATCGCTGTGTGTATTATCCCTGTACTGTGACATCGCTGTGCGTATTATCCCTGTACTGTGACATCACTGTGTGTATTATCCCTGTACTGTGACATCGCTGTGTGTATTATCCCTGTACTGTGACATCACTGTGTGTATTATCCCTGTACTGTGACATCACTGTGTGTATTACCCCTGTACTGTGACATCACTGTGTGTATTATCCCTGTACTGTGACATCACTGTGTGTATTATCCCTGTACTGTGACATCACTGTGAGTATTATCCCTTTATTTTAACATAAGAGAGCCATAGCCATGATATAGAGGGCGTCTGTCATCTGGATGACTATCTGCATTCGACAACCCCAAATTAGTTCATTAGAAGGTTATCAGATCAATGGACGTCCATTGATTTTATTAAGGACAGTGTAACTATACATTCTTCTGCAGTAGTACTGCAGTGATACTGCAGAAGAAATTAGCAATTATACATTGAGAGCCCCCGTGCCCAGTTGGGCTTGAGGGGAGCTACGTTCTTAATTGCAATACATCTAAAAATAAAATATTAAGTCTGCAAATTGTCTTAATTTAAAGGGAACCAGACTGCAAATACATCCTAACAAATCCTAAACAAGAATAGACTCAAAACACAAACAACAACAATAAAAAGCCTTTATTCAAAGATGCCGGGAAAATAAAAAGAATTAAAAACAAGGAGAGCAGTATGGACACAGAGCCAGGATAACAAAGAAAGCCAAATGTGGCCGCAATCTGGTAACTATTATTTTATAAAATTCACTTATTCTCTGGTGCTGGGTGGATGATTTTTTTATTATTATTATTATTATTATTATTATTATTATTATTAATCATTATAATATTAATAATAATAATGAAATTTTTATTATTATTATTAATAATAAATAATGCAAATTCAGAACAAATATATAATGTATTCAGCAGTGAATAATAAATTAATAATAACATTAATGTGCTTTAAGTGCTGTGCAAAAAATATACAAGATAAATAACTATCTACATACAGGACAGTGTTAGAACCAGCATAAATGCAGATATAGAGATATATATATATAAATGAAGAAAGTGCAACAATGCTAAAAAACAGGGTTTTTTGGAAAAATAAAGAGTCTTCTGATCAGTCCATGCTAATGGACAATTAATGACAAAAATCAATTTATCCATTGCTTCCTTAAATTGGGCTTAGATTATGCAGCTGCAGTTTAAAAATGGATTGACACTAGCGTTATTCCATGTCATTACACAGGTACTGTAAGAGCATAGAAGAGTATAAAGCTTACATACCCTAATGCAAACTCATGTCTTATGTATAATATTGGTATCTTGTTTTGTGGCACAGGGTCCTGTGGACCACATCAGCCACAAGTACTCCTGTCACTTGGGAAGCTGTTGCAACTGTGTCTTGGTAGTAAGGTTTCCAAGTTCTGTCTGCCTGTGGCTTTCAGCACTTCTGCTACCTGCTTCCCAGTCTCCTGTCTGCCTGTGGTTTTCAGCACTTCTGCTACCTGCTTCCCAGTCTCCTGTCTGCCTGTTGCCTTCAGTGCTTCTACTACCTGCTTCTCAGTATCCTGTCTGCCTGCGGCCTCCAGTGCTTCTTCTACCTGCTTCCCGGTCTCCTGTCTGCCTTTTGCTTTCAGTGCTTCTGCTACCTGCTTCCAAGTCTCCAGTCTGCCTGCAGCCTCCAGTGCTTCTACTACCTGCTTCCCGGTCTCCTTTCTGCCTGTGGCCTTCAGTGCTTCTACTACCTGCTTCTCAGTATCCTGTCTGCCTGCAGCCTCCAGTGCTTCTTCTACCTGCTTCCCGGTCTCCTGTCTGCCTGTTGCTTTCAGTGCTTCTGCTACCTGCTTCCCTGTCTCCAGTCTGCCTGCAGCCTCCAGTGCTTCTACTACCTGCTTCCAAGTCTCCTGTCTGCCTGTGGCTTTCAGTGCTTCTGTTACCTGCTTCCAAGTCTCCTGTCTGCCTGCAGCCTCCATTGCTTCTTCTACCTGCTTCCCGGTCTCCTGTCTGCCTGCAGCCTCCAGTGCTTCTACTCCCTGCTTCCCAGTCTCTTGTCTGCCTGCAGCCTCCAGTGCTTCTACTCCCTGCTTCCCAGTTCTGCAGCCTCCAGTGCTTCTACTCCCTGCTTCCCGGTCTCCTGTCTGCCTGCAGCCTCCAGTACTTCTACTCCCTGCTTCCCGGTCTCCTGTCTGCCTGCGGCCTCCAGTGCTTCTACTACCTGCTTCCAAGTCTCCTGTCTGCCTGTGGCTTTCAGTGCTTCTGTTACCTGCTTCCAAGTCTCCTGTCTGCCTGCAGCCTCCAGTGCTTCTTCTACCTGCTTCCCGGTCTCCTGTCTGCCTGCAGCCTCCAGTGCTTCTACTCCCTGCTTCCCAGTCTCTTGTCTGCCTGCAGCCTCCAGTGCTTCTACTCCCTGCTTCCCAGTTCTGCAGCCTCCAGTGCTTCTACTCCCTGCTTCCCGGTCTCCTGTCTGCCTGCAGCCTCCAGTACTTCTACTCCCTGCTTCCCGGTCTCCTGTCTGCCTGCGGCCTCCAGTGCTTCTACTACCTGCTTCCCAGTCTCTTGTCTGCCTGCAGCCTCCAGTTCTTCTTCTACCTGCTTCCCGGTCTCCTGCCTGCCTGTGGCTTTCAGCGCTTCTGCTACCTGCTTCCAAGTCTCCTGTCTGCCTGCAGCCTCCAGTACTTCTACCACCTTCTTCCCAGTCTCCTGTCTGCCTGCTGCCTCCAGTGCTTCTACTACCTGCTTCTTAGTTTTCTGTCTGCCTATAGCCTCCAGCGTATCTACTACCTGCTTCCCAGTCTTCTGTCTACCTGTGGACTCCAGTGCTTCATAAGCTGCTTCCCAGTTTCCTGTCTGCCTGCAGCCTCCAGCACTTCTACTCTCTGCTTCCCAGTCTCCTGTCTGCCTGCAGCCTCCAGCACTTCTACTCTCTGCTTCCCAGTTTCCTGTCTGCCTGCAGCCTCCAGCACTTCTGCTACCTGCTTCCCGGTCTCCTGTCCACCTACAGCCTTGATCACTTCTACTACCTACCTGCTTCCTGGTCTCCTGTCTGCCTGTGGCCTCCAGTATTTATACTCCCTGCTTCCCGGTCTCCTGTCTGCCTGCAGCCTTCAGTGCTTCTACTTCTCGTTTCCCATTTGGCTCGCCTGCCTGCTGCACCGAAGCCCATGGCCTGTGTGCCTACCTGGATCTTGGTCTTGGAGGATTCAACTCACTAGGTGAGTGAACACACAGATAACAGCTGCTTATTGGAGTCTGTTGTGAAAGGAGAAAGTAGTAAGAGAGAATCACAGAAAGGGTGATACTGCTGCTTTCTAGTAAGTATAATAGATGACCTTGGCACACCAGGGGAAAATTAGGAATTTTTCAAAAGTAAAGAATCCTCTATGTATTCTATTTTTCATCTGGTGTGCCCGGGTCATCTATTATATGAATAACTTTTCCCCCTGAGCATTCCAAGTGCTGGCATGAATAATCTATTGAATGCTTCATAGTAAGTGTTCTATCTCACCCCAGAGCTGGATTCACATCTACAATGCTAAGTATTCTTGTATCCTCCATCCTTCTGTTTCTGAACATGTCTCACAGATACAGGGGCAGGGATCCTTCATGCCTGTGTGTGCTGTGCAGGGGAGACACCATAACAACATAACATTAGAGGATGGATCCGGTAGAGGGGAAATCTTGTGAAAATTGAAGGATACAAGACACATAATAGACAGAAATAGTGCCATTCCTCATGTACACAAGTAATAGCTTATTCTAAGTGACTTTACAGTTAGGTCCAGAAATATTTGGCCAGTGACACAATTTTCGCGAGTTGGGCTCTGCATGCCACCACATTGGATTTGAAATGAAATCTCTACAACAGAATTCAAGTGCAGATTGTAACGTTTAATTTGAAGGTTTGAACAAAAACATCTGATAGAAATTGTAGGAATTGTACACATTTCTTTACAAACACTCCACATTTTAGGAGGTCAAAAGTAATTGGACAAATAAACCAAACCCAAACAAAATATTTTTATTTTCAATATTTTGTTGCGAATCCTTTGGAGGCAATCACTGCCTTAAGTCTGGAACCCATGGACATCACCAAATGCTGGGTTTCCTCCTTCTTAATGCTTTGCCAGGCCTTTACAGCCGCAGCCTTCAGGTCTTGCTTGTTTGTGGGTCTTTCCGTCTTAAGTCTGGATTTGAGCAAGTGAAATGCATGCTCAATTGGGTTAAGATCTGGTGATTGACTTGGCCATTGCAGAATGTTCCACTTTTTTGCACTCATGAACTCCTGGGTAGCTTTGGCTGTATGCTTGGGGTCATTGTCCATCTGTACTATGAAGCGCCGTCCGATCAACTTTGCGGCATTTGGCTGAATCTGGGCTGAAAGTATATCCCGGTACACTTCAGAATTCATCCGGCTACTCTTGTCTGCTGTTATGTCATCAATAAACACAAGTGACCCAGTGCCATTGAAAGCCATGCATGCCCATGCCATCACGTTGCCTCCACCATGTTTTACAGAGGATGTGGTCTGCCTTGGATCATGTGCCGTTCCCTTTCTTCTCCAAACTTTTTTCTTCCCATCATTCTGGTACAGGTTGATCTTTGTCTCATCTGTCCATAGAATACTTTTCCAGAACTGAGCTGGCTTCATGAGGTGTTTTTCAGCAAATGTAACTCTGGCCTGTCTATTTTTGGAATTGATGAATGGTTTGCATCTAGATGTGAACCCTTTGTATTTACTTTCATGGAGTCTTCTCTTTACTGTTGACTTAGAGACAGATACACCTACTTCACTGAGAGTGTTCTGGACTTCAGTTGATGTTGTGAACGGGTTCTTCTTCACCAAAGAAAGTATGCGGCGATCATCCACCACTGTTGTCATCCGTGGACGCCCAGGCCTTTTTGAGTTCCCAAGCTCACCAGTCAATTCCTTTTTTCTCAGAATGTACCCGACTGTTGATTTTGCTACTCCAAGCATGTCTGCTATCTCTCTGATGGATTTTTTCTTTTTTTTCAGCCTCAGGATGTTCTGCTTCACCTCAATTGAGAGTTCCTTAGACCGCATGTTGTCTGGTCACAGCAACAGCTTCCAAATGCAAAACCACACACCTGTAATCAACCCCAGACCTATTAACTACTTCATTTATTACAGGTTAACGAGTGAGACGCCTTCAGAGTTAATTGCAGCCCTTAGAGTCCCTTGTCCAATTACTTTTGGTCCCTTGAAAAAGAGGAGGTTATGCATTACAGAGCTATGATTCCTAAACCCTTTCTCCGATTTGGATGTGAAAACTCTCATATTGCAGCTGGGAGTGTGCACTTTCAGCCCATATTATATATATAATTGTATTTCTGAACATGTTTTTGTAAACAGCTAAAATAACAAAACTTGTGTCACTGTCCAAATATTTCTGGACCTAACTGTATGTCATTTCACCCAAGTGCCTCCCTAGAGAATACAACATGGCTGGCACGGTATGGGCGGAAGTCATTTAAGTTTTAGAAGTCACCCCGGAGATCAGTGACCTTTATAAAATCATCACCCCGCGGCCCTGGAGGTTTATATGGTCATGAAACTCCTAAGTGACATTTAATATTGCTATAATTTATAGTGGGTGAGAATTTCTTCCGTATTTTATGTCCTGTCACTTATACCGCACACTGTATGCCACAGCTTGTGCAGAAGAAAAACTCTTATCTCAAAAGCTTTAGCTCAAATATCTCTGAAGCAAAAAAGTATATATATATATATATATATATATATATACAGGGTGTTCCAAAAGTAGGCGGACTGTATGTGTAGTAGGGTTATCAAACATGGTGTAAAGTGAAACTGACTCAGTTGCCCTTAGCAACCAATCAGATTCCACTTTTCATTCTTCACAGACTCTTTGGAAAATGAAGGTGGAATCTGATTGGTTGCTAAGGGCAACTGAGTCAGTTTCACTTTACACCATGTTTGATAACCCTACTACACATACAGTCCGCCTACTTTTGGAACACCCTGTATATATATATACAGTTAGGTCCAGAAATATTTGGACAGTGACACAATTTTGGCGAGTTGGGCTCTGCATGCCACCACATTGGATTTGAAATGAAACCTCTACAACAGAATTCAAGTGCAGATTGTAACGTTTAATTTGAAGGTTTGAACAAAAATATCTGATAGAAATTGTAGGAATTGTCACATTTCTTTACAAACACTCCACATTTTAGGAGGTCAAAAGTAATTGGACAAATAAACCAAACCCAAAAAAAAATTTTTAGTTTCAATATTTTGTTGCGAATCCTTTGGAGGCAATCACTGCCTTAAGTCTGGAACCCATGGACATCACCAAACGCTGGGTTTCCTCCTTCTTAATGCTTTGCCAGGCCTTTACAGCCGCAGCCTTCAGGTCTTGCTTGTTTGTGGGTCTTTCCGTCTTAAGTCTGGATTTGAGCAAGTGAAATGCATGCTCAATTGGGTTAAGATCTGGTGATTGACTTGGCCATTGCAGAATGTTCCACTTTTTTGCACTCATGAACTCCTGGGTAGCTTTGGCTGTATGCTTGGGGTCATTGTCCATCTGTACTATGAAGTGCCGTCCGATCAACTTTGCGGCATTTGGCTGAATCTGGGCTGAAAGTATATCCCGGTACACTTCAGAATTCATCCGGCTACTCTTGTCTGCTGTTATGTCATCAATAAACACAAGTGACCCAGTGCCATTGAAAGCCATGCATGCCCATGCCATCACGTTGCCTCCACCATGTTTTACAGAGGATGTGGTGTGCCTTGGATCATGTGCTGTTCCCTTTCTTCTCCAAACTTTCTTCTTCCCATCATTCTGGTACAGGTTGATCTTTGTCTCATCTGTCCATAGAATACTTTTCCAGAACTGAGCTGGCTTCATGAGGTGTTTTTCAGCAAATTTAACTCTGGCCTGTCTATTTTTGGAATTGATGAATGGTTTGCATCTAGATGTGAACCCTTTGTATTTACTTTCATGGAGTCTTCTCTTTACTTCTTTACTTATTTCTGAACATGTTTTTGTAAACAGCTAAAATAGCAAAACTTGTGTCACTGTCCAAATATTTCTGGCCCTGACCGTATATATATATATTTCACTCAATTAATCTGCGGATTTTAGCAAACATTGCCCGTAGCCCTGTAAACATCTAAATATCCTCCACATGATAAACCTGTACGGACCATTAGCTAAGTCCTTGGCCAACATTCATTTATTGGTTTATGCCACTATTCAGAGTAAAGTAAGCCACAGGTTGCAAATTGTGCAAAAAAAAGGTGCATAAGTTTTAACATGCTTGACAAAAGTTGGCTAACAAGTTTTAGAAAGATTTAGACTAAAGCCAGAAAATGACATTGTTTTGGCCAGCCTGCACAAGCGTATATTTTATTTTCTGACTTTACAGTCAAAATGTATCAAGAAGTGTGTTTTTATAAAATTCAGTACAATTTATTCTGTCACAGCTCACCTCCTCCTCCTGTACAATGACTGATAACACCTCTATATACAGTAGATAACACAAGAACCCGCAGTCACAATAGGTAATGTCACAGCTCACCTCCTCCAATTTTACAATGACTGATAACACCTCTATGTACAGTAGATAACACAGGATCCACCATTCACAATGGGTGATATCACAGCTCACCTCCTCCAATTTTACAATGACTGATATCTACTGTATAAAGAAAAGTTAACACAGGATCCACCATTCACAATAGGTGATGTCACAGCTCACTTCCTCCTTCTATACAATTACTGATAACAAATCCCACCAAGGACATCATCTGCAAAGAGTTTGCATGTTCTTCCCGTGTTTGCGTGGGTTTCCTCCGGTTACTCCGGTTTCCTCCCACACTCCAAAGACATACAGATAGGGAATTTAGATTGTGAGCCCCAATGGGGACAGTGTTCCTGATGTATGTAAAGCGCCGCGGAATATGTTAGCGCTATATTAAAATAAAGATTTGTTTTTATTTTTTATTTTTATAACACCTCTATATACAGTAGATAACACAGAATCCATCATTCACAATAGGTGATATCACAGCTCACCTCCTCCTCCTGTACAATTACTGATAACACCTCTATGTACAGTAAATAACACAGGATCCACCATCCATAATACATGATGTCACAGCTCATCTCCTCCCCCTCATGTACAATTACTGATAACACCTCTATGTACAGTAAATAACACAGGATCCACCATCCATAATACATGATGTCACAGCTCACCTCCTCCTCCAGTACAATGGCTGATACCACCTGTACAGTAGATAACACAGGATCCAACAATCACAATAGGCAATTACAAAGCTCAGCTCCTCCTCCTGTACAATTACTGATATCCCCTCTATGTACAGTAGATAGCACGGGATCCATCATTTTCAATAGGTGATGTCACAGCTCACCTCCTCCTGTACAATTACTGATAACACCTCTATGTACAGTAAATAACACAGGATCCACCATCCATAATACGTGATGTCTCAGCTCACCTGCGAGTCCTCACCAACACTTCACATTAACGTTCGCCCAGATTAGAGCATGCTCAGTTAATGCTTCTATAGAAACAGATAGGAGTCAGTCTATTGCTCCTAATGTTGGTGTGCAGAACAGGAACCAGAGTCTACTATTAAGCCAAATTGCTAGTGTGAAAAAGGCAAAGTTTTTGTTTGTTTATTTGGTTTTCCATAGATGAAAATAATGAAAAAAAAATCCTAAAAAATTATAAAAAAATAAAATAAATAAAAAGTAATTTTCTGATGACAGATTGGAATCAGCTGGGACACGTCATTCGCAGCACGGGGCTCCCACAATGGGACCAAAAGCCCAAAAGAAGACACAGCACTGTATAATAGCCGAGGTCGCACAATATCCGCCCCCGTGTTCCCCGGCAGTACGGTCTGTTTGTGAGACAATAAAGTGAATGATAAATCCTAATCCGCCCCGTTATGGCTTCATTGTTGTTATTGCAGACTTCTTACCGCCAGTTATTACTTTCCGTGTATTATAGAACTTTATAGCCCAGCTGTGTAAAGCGCCACCGCGCAACTCCTATCTGAATAGCGGGAAATAAAGATAACCAGCAGAAGATTGGGTCTGAGTAAGAGGGGTAATGTTTCCTGGACTAGAGCGTGGCACATATCCGGGCCGCGCTATTATGAGCCGGGCGAGATTGATGCCTGGAAGCGCTAACGGCCAGATAATGCTACAAATACTAGTGGTGGCAGATAAAGCGCCTCTTTATGGAGTGACAGATTTGCAGAAATGAACTACATAAATATGATATTTTCGTCTACCGCCGGAGAACGTAACATTCTATGAGTTCCTATAACATTAGGATATATGGGATTTAAAGTCATCCCCCGTGGATGCTAAAGTGCACTATAAAAAGGGAGTCCGGCTAAGGTGAGTCTAATACCCAACACGGTAATGGTAGAGCACACGACTATACACCAGAGGAGAAGGGGCTCAGCACTGAAATATTTCCACTCATAACATCCACCACTAGAGGGAGCTCACTGCATACATATTTATACAGACACCACTAGGGGGAGCTCATTACATACAGATTTATACAGACACCACCAGGGGGAGCTCAATATATACAGATTTATACAGACACCACTAGGAGGAACTCAATGCATACAGATTTATACAGCCACCACTAGGAGGAACTCAATGCATACAGATTTATACAGCCACCACTAGGAGGAGCTCAATGCATACAGATTTATACAGCCACCACTAGGAGGAGCTCAATATATACAGATCCATCACTAGGGGGAGCTCACTGCATACAGATTTATACTCTCACCACCAGGGGGCGCTCAATATATACAGATTTATACAGCCACCACTAGGAGGAGCTCAATATATACAGATCCATCACTAGGGGGAGCTCACTGCATACAGATTTATACTCTCACCACCAGGGGGCGCTCAATATATACAGATTTATACAGCCACCACTAGAGGGAGCTCATTACATACAGATTTATACAACCACCACTAGGGGGAACTCACTTTATACAGATTTATGCACTCACCATTAGAGGGAGCTCACTACATACAGATTTATACACTCACCACTAGGAGGAGCTCACTACATACAGATTTATACACCTACCAATAGGGGGAGCTCAATATATACAGATTTATACAGCCACCACTAGGAGCAGCTCACTGTATACAGATTTATACACTCACCACTAGGAAGAGCTCAAAAAATACCGATTTTTACAGACACCACTAGAGGGAGCTCAATATATACAGATTGACATAGCCACTACTACGGTAGGTGGAGCTCACTAATTCCAGATTTATATACCTACCACTAGGGGGAGCTTAGTATATGCAGATTTATGATTTATACAGCTACCAATGGGGGGAGCTCATTACATGCAGATTTATACAGCCATCACAGGGGGGAGGGGGAACTCACTATATACAGATTTATGCAGCCACCGCTAGAGGGAGTTCACTGCATACAGATTTATATAACCGCTAACATGATGTCATGGTATATAGATTAATACAGTCACCACTATGAGGAGCTCACTGCATATGGATTTAGACAGTTATCACTAGGGGGAACTCACTGTATATGGATTTATAAAGCCATCACTAGAGGGAGCTCACTACATGTAGATTTATACAGCCACTAGGGAGAGCTCACAACATACAGAATTATACAGCCACCACTAGAGGGAGCTCCCTACATACAGATTTGTACAGCCACCACTAGAGGGAGCTCACTACATGCATATTTAAACAGCCACCACTAGGGGGAGCTCACTACATGCATATTTATACAGCCACCACTAGAGGGAGCTCACTACATGCATATTTATACAGCCACCACTAGGAGGAGCTCACTGCATACATATTTATACATAGATTAAGGGGGGCACTGTCATATGCAGTAGGAAGAGAATGAACTGTTAAATTGCTCACTGGTGTATTGTTACAAAGAGTGGGCTCCATGCTGGGCCCTATGCTATTCTTGTTCTGGGGTCCTCTGCTGTCTGGATTCCCCCTTAGGAAAACCTTACTGCCCTTTGCATTATAGGAACTCAAGCAATCTGTGTTTGACAGGAAGGTATCAAGTGACTTTCCAAAGTAATCCTGCAGAATTGTGAATACAGCTCCAGAGTAGAGTGCAGGATGTGGCTGTATTTTCATACAGTTATACATTTATATAGAATATTTCTACATAATTTGTAAATGTTAGACAAGCCCGCTTGAATTCCCACCAGTTGACTCGCACACAGTAGGCGCCATGAATAGCTTTTGTTAGATCTTACAAAGCAAATCGTTTTGTAATACACGTATTCACATTTCTATAGAATTAGAGCAAAGCACCAAACTGCAGTGTGCACACATTATAGCGGGACGAGATTTACTAATTAAACATTTACATTTGAGGTTTAGAAACGTTACAATTTTGGGTGACAGATTTTCCGTCGGCTTTCTGCCGGTGACCAATCCTATTCTACGGAGCTCTTTCTATACAAAATATTCATGTCGTAGTATCTTGTTTTTGGTAGTTTTGTTCTATTGTTATGCGATGTTTTTTGGATAAAATTTGGAAATGTATCATTGTTGCGCCCAGGGCTATGGGGTACTCGGTCCCGGGCAGTGTATGTCTTGGGAATGTCACGGTGGTGGCCGTTGCCCGGTTCCGTGCCGTGGGCCCTTTTAGTAATGGGGGTGTATTTACAAGGGATTAAGTTAGTGTTCATACGTGACGCCACTTGCGGTGTTGCGGCTATAGGTAGGGAGCCGCCGCTGCAGAATGTCACTACTGGGGCTGGTGTTATTTGCAGCCTGGATGGTAGGCCCTCCGCAAGCAGGGCCAGGCCCCAGAGGATGCGTGTTGTGACAGGTGTTAGAAGAAGGGAGTCCACACCAAAGTTCAGTGCAACTGGATTTTACTCACTGCTGGTTGGTGATAACTGGTTACCCGAGACTGGCTGGTTTCGCCTTCAGGTCCTCTTCATCCCAGTGCCAGTTTGGTGCTCTGGTACCTTCTTCCCCTGCACCTGTCTCTGGTAAATGAGTCCCCTTGGCTTAGTGCCACTGGGGGTCCCCGTCCGGTGTTTGTCCACTTCTGTCCGCCTGACGATAGCGTGAATCCTGTGGGGTTGGAGTCTCTGGTCCTGTCCCCGGTTCTCCCTTTGCTACTGAGTCTTCGGATTTTTAGGGTCAGTGAGGTCCTTGATGGTCCCCTTTGCTGTGCATGTGTTAACAGGTCGGCTTGGAACTGTTTCCTGTCTAGGGTCCTGTACCCCGTCGGTGCGTAGTTCCGGGAGTACTCCACCGTACTCCACCGGCAACCATTCTCCTGGGTACCAGATCACCGTTAACCCGAGTCAGGACGTCACTTCACTTCCACCTTCACGCCTTTATCCTCGCACTGTTCTGACTGCTCTCTCCTCAGTCCACCCCTCCCACCTGGTCAACTAGTGGACTGGACTAGTTCCACCTCTAGGCGGCCATCCATTGGTCCGACCCTAGCTAAGTACCATTAAATGGGGGATTGTTGGGGAAAACTGGGATTACCTGGGTTTTTGGTGTTACCGGCACTGGATCTCTGGGTCGCTAAGGGGGTAGGCCCTGCATCTTTGTGGAGATGCAGAACCTTGTAGCACCCTGATGGCTTCAGGGGCGCTACATCATTTTTAAGACAAACTCATGCTGTTCTAATGTATTTACATAAACATATGAAAATCAAAATCTATGCGTTGTAGAATTGGTAAATGGACTCTCTTTTTTGGAAATTATAAAGTAAGATTATAGCCCTCATTAGAGAGGAACAAGCAGAACCCATGCCCAAATTTACAAAACAATAGAGTTTCGATCCAAGTGTATTATGGTATTTGTTTACGGCCAGTGGATATGCAATAAAAGTATCACCAAGACCTGTTCTATCCCAAGAAAACGAGGTGCGAAAACAGCCAAGGAGGGGGCTTCCAACTTTTTAAACAAAATAGCATCAAATTTTCTAAAATTCCCCCCCAAAATATTATCACTTACCTTCCCAAACCCCCATGGATTCAAGGTAGAAACTCTGCCACATCTCTCTGGGATTGATGGCACAATTAGTGGTCCCAGTGTAGAAGGTGGGCTCGCCCTGATCCGGTTTTGTCATGTACACTGTGTGTTATATTAAGTACTAATTGTATATGTTAATATGTTGTGCTGTCAGTTGAGTGAGACTGATACCAAAGGCGACACCTAGTGGTTGGGCTGAGATAGCGGCAGAATGGAAGAGATAGTGGTAAAGGGGAAGTGGCAGATGTTGGAAGAGTTTGGTTGGGAGGTCTCGAGAGGAGCCAGTCTAGAATAGGGTTTAAGTGTGAGAAGACGTGGCCTCGGGGCTAGGGCCAGCCAGGGAACTTTGAGGTAACCTTGAGAGCTCCGGAGCCTACAGTTCACACCTACGGGTTTAGTGAGTTGTCCAGCTAGAGAGCCAGACGAAGGTGAGGAAAGAGACAGAGACCCCGGAGCTTGATGAGATCCAATATAGCGGAGGAAGACTGGTCAAGCCGTAGCACCCCACACTATGAGAAACGATGCAATGGAAGGCCATGTCTGTCATAATGGTGGGAAGAATAAAATGAACTTTCTGTTTGGCTGAGTGAGCACTGGTGTCGCGTATGTTACTGACTGTCTACGACGATGACCGCCAGCGGGGTGATGGACAAGGACCTGAAGAAACCAGTAAGTGTTGTGCACCCCACCCGAGGTCCCAACCGCACACAGTGGCTCTGTAGTGAAGGAGTGTGGCACCCGAGCGGCCCGAGGCCGGGACCTTCCTTCACCAGCATTCACTTCCCATAACTGACATCATCTCTCAGTGATGGGAGCCACGAGGCCACCCATTGAAGGGACTATCAGAGGCTAAAGGGTTTTTTGGCAGAGAGTGAATGATATCTTAAGAATTTGAGGTATTTTGAGAAGGTTTTATAACATTTATGGCTCTTTTTAGTTTCTGTTTAAACCCATTTTTGGGCCAGATTTTTGGGGCACTTTTTTTTCCTTGTTATCTTACAAGAGCTAGAACTTTTTTTCTTGCCAAAACAAAGCCAAATGAGAGCTTTTTATTTTACAGAACAAAACATACTGTAGTTTGGAATGACAATTATATATGTACTGAAAAATAGTAAAACAATATGGTAAAAAAATTCTTAAGTTTCACTGTCCTGGGAAATATTAACTTATTTGGTAACTTACACAATATAATCAAATACTTGAGTATTGCAGTGCGTGGCGAAATCAATGATCTCCTCTGACCGGTATTTTTTACAGGGTCACGGGTGGGGAAAGTCCTTGACTGCATGCTTCCTCCCCGTCTATTACCAAAAAACCTCCCCACTCCCTGCTAACTTGAGCCATTTTTTCCCCGAGTTCTCGCCCCCATCCCCCCCGCAAATAAACACAGGACGCCAGCTTGGATAAATCGGCCAAATCAGACTTTATTAAACATAACAACAGTAAATAATTTTCTTTTAGCGAGGAGGGTTCTTGGAGCCCCAAACAATCTGGCGGCCATTACAATAATATTGGTAAGACCATCCGGCATTGCCCCCAGCTGCAACCACCAGCTCGGGGACACCACTTGCCGGAAAAACATTTCCCTAACACTGACTCCCAGGGGACCCCACCCTGGAGATCCCCAAAGTCCGCCAGATAATTACCAATAATTACCATTCCAAAAGGAAAAAAGGAGGGGGTTACCGGTATTGCACAGCTTCTAGCTTCCCAGTTGCAAAAGAAAGTTCACAGAGATGATTACATGGGATTACAAGCCTTTACTTCTTAGGATAAGGTAAAATATGCACAGTCATACAGCATTGTATCAGGAAGAGAAAATGAAACCAGAAAGAAAAACAAAAGACTTTTTACAATTCAGTGAGTAAGGAAACTTTACACAACATCGCCATCTTCTGTTAGATCAGTATAAAGTCCTCCTTCACACAGTCAAAAAAGTCCACATCTGTTGCATATACCAACCACCGTCTACCTGACGTATAACCCCCCCACCTCCATTTTACCACCAGCTCCAAGAACCCCCCTCACCACCGCTAGCCGATATGACAATCACAGTTATTAAATGTCACATATTATTCTCCGAAAGCCTCACACAATCACAAGGGCGGGAGGGCGATACCTTTGCTTGGTGGCCACACGCGCCGCAGTGGTAGACCCTACCCCCCCTCCTTGACTCTATATACCCCCACATACTTAAACCACCGCTCCTTGCTTCCATACCAACCTCCATAAACGTTTGACCCCCCAATAGCCCACGCTTTTCCCTCCTTCCCCACCATTAACCCTTTGTTGCTTTCCAAAGTAAGTCATGGGTCACTTTGCCCATGACTCCGCTGTGGGCTCCGTTCAGTCTTGATTTTCTTCCCCAATAGGTTAAGGAAGAATATTTGAAGATAAGCTTAAAGCAGTAGATATTCCATATTCCGTTCCTCATTTCTGTCCTTCTAAGAATGGTTTCACACAGAATTTTTAGAAGTAAAAAAAAACACATTTTTCCCAGAGTTTGCATTTTTTAAGCTGTTTGTTGAAAGTCAATAGGGAAATATTTAATGCATTTTTTTTTCAAAGGCAGTTTGCTCCAAGTTTGATGTTTTTGCATGCATGTTTCATAGAGCTTGAAAAATGTATGTGAAACGTCTGAATATAAAAAAATGACGTCTTGAAGCTTTTGTTCTCCAATTATGGAAACTTTTCCTGGACCTTCCGTCATTGCTGAAAAATCAACATGGAGCTTACTAGGAAGTGCAACTTTTTTTAAAAAAAATTGTTAATATCTGCATAAAGTAGTTAAAGGTCTGCGATTATTGCTCAAATAAAGTGTAAACCATAATTTAGTATCCAATCAAAAGTTTACGCGAAGCATTCAGGCTGTATGAAGTCTGCAAAAAAATATGATCTGATTATTATTTATTACTAGCTGTAGTACCCAGCGTTGCCCGGGATAGTAACTGTCTCTCTGTCTCTCTCCCAGTCTCTGTCTGTCTCTGATGTCTCTGTCTGTATCAGTCTCTATGTCTGTCTCTCTCTATCTCTGTTTCTGTCTATCTCTATCTCTGTGTCTGTCTGTCTCTCTCTGTCAGTCTCTTTCTCGGTCTGTCTCTATCCCGGTCTGTCTCGTTCCAGGTCTGTCTTGTTTCAGGTCTGTCTCTTTCCCCAGCTGTCTCTTTCCCCGTCTGTCTCTTTCCCCGTCTGTCTCTTTCCCCATCTGTCTCTTTCCCCATCTGTCTCTTTCCCCATCTGTCTCTGTCCCCGTCTGTCTCTTTCCTCGTCTGTCTCTTTCCCTATCTGTCTCTGTCTCTTTCCTTGTCTCTGTCTCTTTCCCCATCTGTTTCTTTCCCCATCTGTCTCTTTCCCCATCTGTTTCTTTCCCTGTCTCTTTACTTGTCTCTGTTTCTTTCCCTGTCTCTTTCTTTGTCTCTGTCTCTTTCCCTGTCTCTTTCATTGTCTGCCTGTCTCTTTACCTGTCTGTCTCTGTCTTTCTGTCTCTGTCTGTCTCTTTCCCTGTCTGTCTCTTTGACTGTCTGTCTCTTTGACTGTCTGTCTCTCTCTCTGTCTCTTTCCCTGTCTGTCTGTCTCTATCTGTGCTTATGTGACGCCCTGGGCAAGCCAGTGGTCACAGGTCATAACACCACCACACCCTACACCCCAGTTAGGAACACCTAGGCTAACCAAAAATCCTTGTTGCCATCCTCCAGGGGCTGGTGTTCACACCAGGGGGTGGGCCAGGTGGTTGGCTCCGCCCGCCGAGGAGTTCACAGCCCTGGAGGCAGGAAAAGCCAGGCAGTTGAGCTCAGGCAGAGCTTGAGTGAGAAGCAAGAGTGCAGTGAGGGAAGTGAAAGTAGAAGGAAGTGAAGTGGCAGAGGAGCCAAGGAGAGGAGCTTGAGTGAAGGAGTAAAAGTGACAGTAAGAAAGCCTGAAGCTGGTCCGGGTGTGTGCCCCGGACAGTGACAGCAAGGTCAGCAGACGGCGGTGATAGTCTGCAGGGGGACTGCTCGGAGGTTGCTGGAAGGACCGCGGACGGGTGGTGACCCGGCGGTCTGGAGCAGTATACGAAGAACAGTCAGCACCAGGGCAGGGGCCTTTCGGATCCCGGCAAGGCTAGGAGTCGCCATAATTTGCCAAATCCGTCAGTGAAGGGGACGACTGTCTCCCAACAACCAAGTCCCGATTGAAGGCAATAGTCCAACCGTTACAGAGAGACACCGCCACCGCCAGGGCACCAGTTTCTCAGGGCCAGCGCCTGCGGGCAAAGTAGGGCTCCTCCGGCCCATATCCAAGCCGGGGAGCGGGTTACCGGTGGGAACCCATCGCAACCATCATCATCTTAGGTGCAGGGAAAAGGGACCGTCACCGCCAACGACTGGGGAAAGCAAGTGCAGCCGTCCGTGGGAACCGTCTTTCCAGCCGTGTGTTTTACCGAGAACTGTGTCATCGTCTCAGGCTGAGTGAGTACCACAGTGCCGCAAGGCACAGAGCTGCCCCCGCGTCCCTGCACCCCACCAAGCCCTGCATCACCCACCTCATCACTGGGCCCCGGGAGCACCACAACCCCTACCCACGGAGGGCACATCAACAACTGGCTGCTCCATACCATCACTCCCGGGCTCCCCATACAGAGCAGCGGTGGTGTTAACAAATCACCACAACCGTGGGTGGCGTCACGGACAATAAACTATCCCAAACACCAATTCCCCTTTTCACTCACGGGCGAGGAGCGCCGCTCGAGTCCCCGGGAACCGGCCCATCGCTCGAGCCACCGAGCAGAGGCAGCAGCAGGCCGCAGCAGCCGCAGCGGCAGCCGGACCCAAGCAGTGGGAGAGCGCGGCGTCCCCTCCTCCGCTCGCGACACTTATGTCTGTCTCTTTCTGTCTCTCTATCCGTCTCCCCACCAACATCTTATTACCTCACACATAAGCTTCTTATACTACCAATTTCCTTTGCTCCTATAGCAACCAATCACAGCTGCTATTAATAACCTAATAGCTTGCAGCTCCATTGACTTTAATGGAGGCTGGATTTTTGGAGAGTAACTATAAAGCGTGGGGTTAAATTTTACCATCAAAACATAGTCTATGATGTTACCTGAGTCACATGGGGGTCTGAGGAAAATTTTGTGATTGTAAATTTGATGGTGCGGATTCCTTTAGCGGACATACATACACCCACACACACACATACACTCAGCTTTATATATTAGATTATTATTAATAATAATCTAGGGAGAGTTCTGCGCTTTATTAATTAACCCCTTCACCCCCTGACAATTTTCCATTTTTTGTTTTTGTTTTTTTCTCCGCTTTTTCAAGATTTGTAACTTTTTTATTTTTCCGTCAATCTTGACACGTAAGGGCTTGTTTTTTTGCGGGACAAGTTCTACTTTTGAATGAAACCATTCGTTTCGCCATATAGTGTCCTGGAAAACGGTAAAAAAATTCTGAGTGCGGTGAAATTTGAAAAAAATATAAAAGTGCAATTGCACGATGGTTTGTGGTAAAACTGATGTGTGGGTATGATGCCTTAGGTCGGTACGAGTTCGTAGATACCAAACATGTATAGGTTTATTTTTATCTACGGAGTTAAAAAAATCAGAAGTTTGTTAAAAAAAAAAAATAGTAGCGCTTTTGGCGCCATTTTCTGAGACCTGTAGCGTTCTCATTTTTTGGGATCTTCGGCTCAGCGATGGCTTATTATTTGTGTTTTCAGTTGGCATTTTTAATTATATACGTTTTGTGTAGATGTAACGTGTTAATCGCCTGTTATTCCATTTTTAAACAAATTTGCGGCGACCCAAAAACATAATTTTGACGTTTGGAATTTTTTTCTCGCCACAGTGTGTATCAATCAAATTCATTGATTTTATATTTTGATAGGGCATTTCTGAACTTGGCAATACCAAATATATGTATATTTTATATTTTTTAACTGTTTTATTTTCAATGAGGCAAATGTGTGGTGATTTGAAGTTTTAGGTTTTTTTATTTTTTCATATTTTTAAAAACATTTTTTACATTTTTTTACTTATTTTACTAGTCCCCCTAGTAGACTTTATGGATCAGCAGTCTGATCGCCTGTTCATTTCTGTTGATCAGAGCTGCACAGCTCTGATCAGCAAAAATGCACTGTCCCTTTAAGAGCTGCCTCTCTGTCGGCTCTTATAGGAAATATGGCATGGCAACCATTGGCCCCTAATGATCATGTCACGGGGTCTCCGATGGCGGCGGGTAACGGTACGAGCCCTGCCTTTGCCATTTAAATTGCGTTGTCATATTTTGACAGCGCAATATAAGTTGCAAGCAGGCGCTGGTGGATCGCAGATCCACCCACGCCTGTTAGTCCCACATGTCTGCTGTTCAAATCAGTATCATCAATGCAGCAGCCGGCGGTGATTAACATGACATGACCGATATCGTACCCGTACATGATCAGTCATGAAGGAGTTAAACTTTAAGGACCAGCAATTTTTCATTTTTGCTCATTAATTATTTTTTCAACACTTCTTTTGAGAATCATAACTTTTTTATTTTTCCACTGTCATAGACATATGATAGCATATTTTTGCAGAACAAGTCATAATTTTAAAAGACGCCATTCATTTTACCATACGGGGAAAAAACTCCAAGTAGGATGAATTGGTAAAAAAAAAGCAATTCCTCCACTATTTGGATGGTTTTCTTTTTACAGTCTTCATAGTGCAGTAAAAACCTCGAAACATGATTCTCTAGGTCAGTACAATTATTGCGACGCCAAGCTTAGAAGTTTACTTTTGTAATATTTTAGCAGTTTAAAAAAAAATTCTGAACTTTCTAAAGAAAAAATTGGTTCATGTTGCTATTTTCTAAGACATAACTTTTTATTTTTTTAGTTGATGGAGCTGTGCGAGAGCTTGTTCTCTGAGCGCTGAGCTGTAGTTTTTATTGATTCTATTCTGGGGTACATATGAACTTTTCATCACTTTTTAATGATGTTTTGGGGGAAGAACAGAGGACAAAATAACAGCAATTTTCGATTTTCTTGTGGACATGATATGATATATATATATATTATTTTTTTTATTTTTATATATATATATATATATATATATATATATATATATATATATATATATATATATTATACATACAGTTGAAACCAAACACTAACACACACATCTGCAGGTTTTTCTCACTATCTGACATGAAATCAGAATAAGCCTTTCTCGTTTTAAGTCAATTAGGAACTAAAATTATTTATATTTACCAAATGCCGGAATAATGAGGGAATGTTTTAATGCATTTTTATTACTTTTTGTAAAGTCAAATGTTTACTTAAACTAAGAGTACTATGTCTGTAAACACTATGGGACAGCCCATATGATGATGTTATGTTTTTGGAAGCTTCTGATAGGTTTAATGGCAATATGAGTTAATTAGAAACACACCGAATGTATTTTAATGGGTGTATTTTAATGCACACCTGATACACACTGCTTCTTTGTGAAGTATCATGGAAAAGTAAAAAGAAATCAGCCAAGATCTTAGGAAGAGAACTGTGGACTTGCAGAAGTCTGGTTCAGCCTTGGGTGCAATTTCCAGATACCTGAAGGTGCCTTGTTCATCTGTACAAAACAATTATACACAAATACACACAAAATGGGAATGTCCAGCTATCATACCGCTTAGGAAGGAGACAAGTTCTGTATACCAGAGATGAATGTACTTTGGTCAGACATGTGCATATCAACCCAAGAACAAAAGCAAAAGACCTTGTGAAGATGATGGCGGAAGCTGGTAAGATTGTGTCATTATCCACAGTGAAAGAAGTACTGTATCAACCTGGGCTGAAAGACCATTCTGTCAGGAAGAAGCCATTACTCAAAAAAAATCATAAAAAAAGCCAGAATAATGTTTGCCGATGCACACAGGAACAAAGACATTAATTTTGGAGCCATGTCCTGTGGTCTAGAAAGCTTAAATTGACCATCGTTATGTTTGGAGGAAAAGGGGAGAGACTCTAAAGCCTAAGAACACCATCCCAACTGTGAAACACGGGGATGTCAACATCATGATTTGGGGTTGCTTTGCTGCAGGAGGGACTAGTGCACTTAACAAAATAGATGGCATCATGAGGAAAGATTATGTGGCAATACTGAAGCAACATTTCAAGACATCAGCCAGGAACTTAAACCTTGGGTGGAAATGGGTCTTCCAAATTGACAATGACTGGAAGCATACTGGAAAACTGGTTACAAAGTGGCTTAAGGAGAACAAAGTCAATGTTTTGGAGGGGCCATCATAAAGCCCTGATCGTGGTAACATATTGGCTTTCCACATTGTTTTGTGAGGTCTCTGATGAGAGTCATTGCACAAACGCACCATCAAGCAGACCAATTAATCACAGCGGTCGGTGACTGTCAGCAGTATTTAAATAGTTAAACAGGAGCGATCAGGGCTGTTGTACAAAGCAGATGTTAGATGTGTAACTTTCTAGAAGGGAGCACTCTCAGCTCCTGAGCCTGTTTCATACACTCTGCATTTGACCTATGACAAAAATATGAATCAATGATTGTTATTATTATGGGTTTCATGGGCACTATGTGCATTATTATTCATTAAGAAGGCACTCAATATTTTATTACCTGTAAAGGGGACACTCTGGGCATTATCGGTAAGTATTCATTATGACTTTTTAAGAGGGCACTCAAGGGACATTAATATATTCAGGACCACTACCGGCACAGAATGAGGGGTACCGACAAGATGGGGAGTTTGTGAAGGTTGGGAATAGTGCTGGAAACTACATAAACTGCACTGCAGATAAGTTGAAGACGTCATGGCAGTCTGGTTCAGATGGAGAACATGGGGAAAAATGAACAATGCCCAAGAGTTGAGATGTCACCTATGAGTCTCTTTATCTGCTACATAAAGAGTTATATCATCAGTTGTATCACTGCTACTATATGGTCAGTGTAAGGGGTGATATTGGTCTTGGTCTTGGAATATTTTGTCTTATTCAATAACAGTATTGTCGTCTTCTGACGTTCTCCCTTTTCCCACCCCAAAGCTGTTTACCTAGGTTAGGAGGCCATTCAGTAGTGCCATTATTCCACCAATGTCCTGACTCCCCAGGTACACCTGTTCTCAGGTCACAATAGTCTATTTTGGGGAGTTTTAAGTGGTGCATTGGCCAACATCCAGGACGGAGGAGGCAACAAACAAATCTTAAAAATTGGAGTTTCTTGATACCACCAAACTCCCAACTCCCTGAGACAAGAAGCCCAGTTGCTCCCATTTTCATGACCTATCTGTCATGGTTCTGATTTGCATGCTCTGCTCTCCTGCAGAGTCAGTGCTCTGTCGTCATATTGAGCTTGGTTGTTTGGTTGTTTTCCAGCATCGAGTCCTGCATTGATGCTAGGAGGGGCCTGTTCTATGGCACCTCATTCCGTGATTGATCTGCTTCATTAGGGAGTCGTAGTTCCTTTTCTGCAGTTTATGCTTCTGGCTCTTGTAAGTGTACCATTCTGATCTTGTCTCTCTAGCCCGCACCTTTGTTACCCTTCTCTGCCCGTTTCCCTTATCCTGACATTACCCACTGGCTTCTGACCTCCGGGCTCGTACCCTGACTTTATCTTCACTTTCTCCCTGTGTCCTGACATTACCTCCTGGCTCCTGACCTCCGGCTCACACCCTGACCTTGGCTCCGCTTTCTCCCTGTGTCCTGACGTTACTTCCTGGCTCCTGACCTCCAGTTTGTTGACTACTCCTTCATTCAATACTTACTAGTTGTTGTAGCTAGTGAAACCTAATGGTTTAGCATTACACTATCAAGACAAATTGGAAATGAACCCTCTTTCTTGATGACCCCCCTAATTCTGCACTGTTGTGGCCTTTGAGGCTTAACATCGGCATTTTTCGATATAATGATCTGCATTGGTTTTGTGGTTTTCCCGGTCCGTTCGAGGACTCTTCTTTCATATTTATATATCGCCACATTACAACCTTTTAATATACAATGTTCAAGATTTCTTTCCTCCTGCATCTCCACTTCAAAGCTCCAGGCTTTTCATATCAGCGAGGCATCTATGTAAATCCAATTCTCCTGCTCTTGAAGGTTTATAACTCTATTATAAGCCCACACTCCAGGAGGTACCATCGGCCCATCCATCAAACGTCTCCAATGCCGACGGTGACTTAGTGCATAATATAAGACTGGTAAAATGGGCCGTATAAAATAAGTCATTGTGAACTGTTTCTATACCTGCCGACACTTTTATCTCCAGGAATCGCCGAGTCTTTAAAGACCTTATTTCGGCACCTAACCAATGTTTTGTTGGGGCTCATGAATTATTGATTCTGGTATTTTACAGGGGGGGAAAGAAAAGAAAATTTAGTGCAATTACTCGGAGAAACTCTGTCAGGTCCGTCAGTTGTCGGCTTGTGTTATGTCGCGTCGTGTCGTGTTAATGTATGGTATTATCATATCAGTCATGTACGGTGACATTAAGATTAGCGGTGATGCTCTTAATGACAGGCCTCTGCCCGCCAGGTCTTATCTGTCGTCAACGGGGGGATCAAAGCAGCGAATATAAATATTAAAAGAAAAAATGATAAAGCGCCGTGTCAAAAGCCTGGAAATCGGATTCATTACTGCGGCAATCTCATATTGTCTGTTTACTGGGATTCTATGACTAAATCGAGCAATGCAGCAAAGGGTTACCATGGCCCCATGTATAGAGCTCCACATACGGTGCTGATATCAGTGACTAGGGGAAATTATACCAAAATACTTTCATATTTTCCTCCAATTTTACACTGTAATGTCAAATAGTGGTCTAAACTGAATTGTTGCCCCTAGCAACCAATTGCAGAGCAGCTTACATTTCATATTATGCCCATGTAAAATGAAAGCTGCACTGTGATTGGTTGTTATAGACAACAAAGCCAGCTTCACTTTTAGATAGTTACATAACAACTGACTTGTTGCCCCCTAGCAACCAATCACATTGCAGCTTACATTTCATATTATGCCCATATAAAATGAAAGCTGCACAGTGATTGGTTGTTATGGTCAACTAAGCCAGTTTCACTTTTAGACAGTTACATAATAACTGAATTGTTGCCCCCTAGCAACCAATCACATTGCACCTTACATTTCATATTATGCCCATATAAAATGAAAGCTGCACAGTGATTGGTTGTTATGGTCAACTAAGCCAGTTTCACTTTTAGACAGTTACATAATAACTGACTTGTTGCCCCCTAGCAACCAATCACATTGAGGCTTACATTTCATATTATGCCCATGTAAAATGAAAGCTGCACTGTGATTGGTTGTTATGGGCAACCAAGCCAGTTTCACTTTTAGATAGTTACATAACAACTGACTTGTAGCCCCTGGCAACCAATCACATTGCAGCTTACACTTCATATTATGCCCATGTAAAATGAAAGCTGCACTGTGATTGGTTGTTATGGGCAACCAAGCCAGTTTCACTTTTAGATAGTTACATAACAACTGACTTGTAGCCCCTGGCAACCAATCACATTGCAGCTTACACTTCATATTATACCCATGTAAAATGAAAGCTGCACTGTGATTGGTTGTTATGGCAACCAAGCAAGTTTCACTTTTAGACAGTTACAAAACAACGGAATTGTTGCCCCTAGCAACCAATCACATTGCAGCTTTCATTTCATATTATGCCCATATATAATGATAGCTGCACAATGATTGGCTGTTATGGGCAACCAAGCCAGTTTAGACAGTCTCATAAGTTTTCATTTAGGTGAAAGGAACAAGTCTCACTTATTCACCTAAAGCACCAGACAATACAATGCAGCCTTGGTGCCAACACAACCGATACACCTTTTGTGCCACTTTTTATGGCAGGTTAGGCAACTAATCACATTGCACTTTAGAAAATGAAAGCTGAACCCTAATTGGTTGTAACCAATAGGCAAAACTCCAATTTTACAAGTTTATCAACTCCTCCCTCAAAAAAAGGTCAATATGAATCCCAAAATGTTACAGAAACAAGCCCCCTCTCACACGCAGTTTTGCACAAACTTCCCCGATTGTCATGGCAGCATTGGGCTCTGTTCATATTGCAAATTCTGACACTCCGCCAAATGGTTTCTCCGGTGTCTTTTATCAAAACGGGCAGACTAAGGCGTCAACCTGCTGTGTGCTGATTTATAGGCAGGCTAGCCAGAGTTAATCTCTGCTGGTCTTCTTTCTCCTTTAATCACATGTCGAGATACCTATCACATCTGTTCTCCTCCTATTTATGCTGGTTGAATCCTTCCACCTATGCCAGCTACAGTTTGTTCTATGTTGGTCTCTGAGGTTTGGTGTCCCAGACTTACTGGTGAACGTTGTTGTTACGGGGGAACCGGCAGATTAGGACCAGGGGGTATATATCCTAATCGCCAGTCGGGGCCCACCGTGCTCCAGATGACAAAGGAGCTGCTGGCACCTGAGGGTTAGGCGGAGACTATAGAGCTGGATGGCTCTGAGATAACCCAGGAACTCTGGGAACCGGTCACGTGTGTTGGGACACGTCAGACCGGTCGACAACCCAATTAGCGTTTTGGTGCACCTAGCGCTACATCAACCACGTGTGCAGGAAACACGTCAGGCCGGGTGGTAACCAGGTAGCGTTGACCGGAAGACCGCCACGAAAGCGCCCTGTCGGCCACGTGTGTAGGACACGTCAGGCCGAGCGGTCCTCCGATTAGCGTTTCCGGCCACCTCTCGACTGGCCACGTGTGTGTAGGACATGTCAGGCCAGATGGGTACACCAGTAGCATTGACCGGGAAGCCGAGGAAAATAAGGAACACCCTGTTAACTCCACAGGGGTCCTGGAGTATGCTGTCCGTGCGCGTAGGGGGCACAACCGGACAGGTGGCGCAGCAGGTGCGTTGTCCGTGTGCGTAGGGGGCACAATTGGACAGGTGGCGCAGCAGGTGCGTTGTCCGTGTGCGTAGGGAGCACAATCAGACAGGTGGCGTAGCAGGTGCGTTGTCCGTGTGCGTAGGGGGCACAATCGGACAGGAAGCACAGCAGCCGCAGCCCAGTTAACGCCACTGGGCTGCTATAGCAAGACTGGAACGGCAGGAGGGAAGCACGGCACCTGACCCTGATGTGCCGAGCCACGAATCTTGGCGTGACAGGCACCGTTCGCCTAACCCTATCTACCGCTTCCCAACATAGGCTATGCCGCAATGAGGCTCTAACATGGAGGTGTGCTCTGACTGAGCAAAAGTGAAGACTGCGCACCTCCATGTTGTCTCCAGCCCCTTTTATAACCTGGGTCCGCCCCAAACCCAGGGTGGAACCACCAAGGTCCAATAGCAGAGTGCCATGTCATCAGTGACGTCACATACGACCTATCCGGAACCGCCACGTCATTGATGACCTCATGGCAGCCACGCCCCCAAACACTTCACCAGTCATCGTCTGACGACCAATACTGAGGTGCCAGATCATAGGGGCGGGCCTCTGCGAGCCAGTCCGGAGTTGCCACGTCATCAGGACACCTGACACCCTCTGCCCTATCAGGGCCTGCCACCTCACGGACATGCTCAGTGAGGTCCTTACCGGACCTAGCCTCTGGTGCACTAAGTGCCTGAGCATGCCCAGTAGTCTGAGCAACAGGCTCAGAAAGCAGACTATCAGTTTGAGCATGCTCAGTAGGCACATCCCAGAACTTAGACACAGCACGAAGTCCAAGTACCACCTGTGCAAAGAGGCTGTTAGGGTTAATTGTTGGAGCATGCTCAGTAGCCTGAACTGAGGACTTAGTCTCAGACATAACACAATCAGGCTGAGCATGTGTGGCGCCCCTGACCTGGTCAGGCACCACTGAGTACTGCACCCATGCTGGGGACAGTACAATACAGGTAATCCAGAAGGCTGACCGGGGTGTGGTACACAGGCGCATAGTGATCAGCTCTCACACATGTACCCATGAGAGGACCCCTGGGGATCCCAGGAGGGGGAAAAGCCTTGACCTTCACTGGAATAGTGGAGGGGGCCAAAAGCCTCCATCTCCTCTCAAGGGGTGTGGTAAGAGAGTCTGGTTGCTAGGTGGCGTAGGCAAGAACAGGAGAGGAGGGGCAGTGAGTCAGTTAGAGCAGAACTCCATAGGGCTCAGTGAGGAGCAGACCTGTGGGGCTGTTGCTGTCTAACAGCGCCCGCGCAGTGGCTACTGACGGGGGAGAACGGTCAACTAGGAGTGCTACCCGAAACCCATCTCAGCTAGAGAGAAGAGCACAGAGTGGGAAGTAAGGAGACTGCTGGAGAGTACCAGGCCCAAACGGGCGGCAGATCCCGAAGCGGAGATAGATCCAGCTTTCTTTTGCTAAACCTGCCGGTGTGGGGCTCTCAAAGCCCACGCCACAACACCACAAAAGCCGCAGCCACGTAGCCACAGTTAGGGCCCATAGCTCACAGGAGGCAAGAAGCTGGAGTGATCTGGCCCAGGCAACAAGCACACGGCAAACGAAGGGGAGTGAGGCTTCAGCAACTTCCCTGGGTGACCCCCATAGGGACTCAAAGTCGGGGTCACTCCAAACCACCAAGGGCTAAGGAAGGCGAGTTAGTAGTCACCCTCACAAGTCAGCCTGAAGGACACCTGGTTCCCGCCTGGTTCATCCCAGCTACGCCCGGGTTACTCACCCTGCCACCTGAAGTGAGTAAAAACCCTGAAAGACATTCTGCCTGTGTGGAGTTATTCTGCGCCTTGTGGTACTACGCATCTACACAGGGCCCTGGGGCTTGCCTCACTCTCAGGAGGCTATTCCAACTAACTGCACTCACCATCAGCCCCAGGCGTCCCTCAACCTGCAGTGGCGGTCCCTACTGGCCGCAATACTGAGAGTGGCGTCACGACAAGAAGAAGATCTCCTACCTGTGACAAGATCCAGCCGAGTGGAGTCCCTGAAGGTAATGCACCGAAACAACACCTGTGGGGCTTCACATCTGGCGTCACGAACAGGATAAGGACTAGACCTGTTCAGACAGGTGACCATGTGCCTGGGCGGTCCGCTTGAAAAATTGGAAGCGCCGCCATATTGCCACCATGAAAAGCGCGCTGAAAAACAACAGCAGCCCGCGCTGGGAGAAGTTACCGCCCACGAAGAGGTGTGGCTACCCAGAGATCCTCTGCGGAGTTCTGACCTTGCCAGCTATGAGAGTGGAAGCGTCCAGAGACGTCGGGACAGAAAGGAAGCCACAAGCCTGCTGCTGGGAGAGGAGCTGCTGAAAGAGGCAGAGCAGAAACTGAACAGCTTGCTATCAGAGGCAACGGCGAGTCCACAGCTGGAGAGTCGTGCAGAAGAGGGCGCAGAAGAAATGGCGTCTGACCGCAGAAATCCAGAACCGGGCTCCGCTGCCTGGTGGTATCGGGAGCTGGCCCAGTTCTGCGACCGACTGGAGACCCGGGTTGTGGAGCAGATCCGGGAAGAACGAATGGAAATGCTGGAGATGACCGCGGCGGTTCGGGCCTATGAAAGGAGAGCCGCGCGCCGAGTGCCAGACAGGACGGCGATGACGCAGACTCCGATGCTGCCACAGGTGGGTGAGTCGAGTGATGCCCCGGCCAGCGCCAGTGCCCCGACCCCTGCTGCCACGCCCGCGGTCCCCGAAGAGGCGTCCGGTGCGGCGACGCTGAAGCAGGCCGCCGCCACGCCAGGTGCGGCCTTCCAAGTCCCAGCGGCCGCAGCGATGCCCTGCTCGGCCCACCAAGACCCGGTCCCTGCAGCAACGCCCAGTCCGGCCCGCAAAGAACCGGCTGCCACCGCGACCCTCATCCGCGCCGCAGGCGTAACGCTGACCCAGGCCGCCGCCCTGCTAGGCCCGGCCCGCCGAGACCCCACCGCCGCAGCAACGCTCGTCCGCGCCGCAAGTGAGGTGCTGAACCAGGCCGCAGCCACGCCAGGCGCGGCCCGCCAAGCCCCGGCCGCCGCAGCGATGCCCTGCTCGGCCCACCAAGACCCGGTCCCTGCAGCGACGCCCAGCCCAGCCTGCACAGATCCCATCACAGCTGCGACGCCGATCCAGGCCGCCGCCATACAGGGCGCGGCCCGCCAAGACCAGGCCGCCGCCATACAGGGCGCGGCCCGCCAAGACCAGGCCGCCGCCATACAGGGCGCGGCCCGCCAAGACCAGGCCGCCGCCATGCCGGGCGCGGCCCGCCAAGACCAGGCCGCCGCCATGCCGGGCGCGGCCCGCCAAGACCAGGCCGCCGCCATACAGGGCGCGGCCCGCAAAGAGATTGCATCACCGTTTACCCCGGCCTGCAAGGCCAGAGCAGACACCGCTCCCCAGTCCAAAGAGGTCCCTGCTAGGAAGACCCTGATAGGAGAGGACCCCGAATACTGGAAGCTGAAGGCTGACCTAGAGGCCCAGTTCCCACAAGAGATGGTGGATCGGTATCTGCTCCCTCCGCATACCCCCAAGGAGATTCAGGCAACCCCTGCAGCAGCGCCAGAGAGTCCACCGCCCAGACCAGCTGAAGAAAGCCCATCCCCAGCACTGCCACCAAAGGAGTGCCAAGAAGAACTAAGGGGGAGAGGAGGCCAGGAAGCTGAGGAGCTGACTTCGGAGCCACCGGCAGTGGAGCAATACTCAGAGCCGGAGATGTTACCCTATTCCCGTTGGGATGAGGAGGACTTGACACCGTCTGCTGATGAAGATCAGCCCAGAAACCGCACCTGGGGCCCTGCAGGCATTGAGGTAACAGCCCAGCAAAACCCAGCCCGCAAGACAAGGCGTCGCAACAGAACAACGCTGTCCCCTGCACCACAGTCTCCAGAGCAGAGAGAAGTCACAGCCAGAGACCTACAGGAGAAAAGGTTCCTGAGAAGAGCCAAAGCCCAGGTCAGAGGACCCCTTTGCAGAGGAGTTGTGGAGGACTTTAACTTGAAAAGCGGATACGGCTTTATTGTGGCACCGGGTATGAAAGAGGGCATTTTCGTTAATAGGAGGGATGTGAGAGCCCACTTGCCCAGAGGACACCCTGGCAGAAACTTAAAGATGGGAGACACAGTGCAGTTCACCATGCACCAAGGAGAAAGAGGATGGTATGCCTTAGATGTAGCACCATGTCCCAAAGAAGAAAGAAAAGACAGAGATAAAGAAACAGATGCAGCAAAGGAAACAGATGAAGATCAAGAAAGAAAAGACAAGGAACCTACAGATGAAACTACCTCAGACGACGACAAAGAGCAAGAAAGCAGCAGGTGCCGCAGCCCAACAGGCCAAAGCCCTGGTATGGAGGAGTAAAGTAAAGAAAGAAGTTACCAGTTAAAGTTTTGAAAAAGTTTGTTTTGCAACGTTCTCAAGTTCAAGTAATGTGCCCACAAAAACTATTGTGAGAAATAAACCTTAAGGCTATGAACTGGCTATAGCCACAAACTCTCGCAGTGTAAATAGTTACACCAAAAGGGCACCACCACCACCAGAGTCAGCCTGTTTAGGGGCTTGGCTCGTCTGCAACCAGGAGGAGCCCGTCCGTATATAGGGCCTTGGCTCACCTGCGACCAGAGAGCATGCCTGTTTATGGGGCCTGGCTCTCCACCACAAAGAGGGTACCTGGTCAGCACCAACTGTGGAGGCCGCCTCTGCATCCTGCCAGAAGAGGCTGAAGGCGCGGATCCACCAGGCCAGGTATACCCTGAAACCACCAGCCCATGTAAGCCGCCTCTACATCCTGCCAGAAGTGGCTGAAGCCGCGGCCAACGTGAGAGGGTTTTGGGTGGGTTAACGGACTTGTGGGTGGAGGGTGGTGATGTATGGTACCTGGTGCTTTTAAAATGTTTTACATGTTTTAATGTTTTATGCATTTTAAAATGTTGTCTTGCAGCCCGAGGACGTGCTGGTGATAACTAAGGGGGAATGTGGCGCCCCTGACCTGGTCAGGCACCACTGAGTACTGCACCCATGCTGGGGACAGTACAATACAGGTAATCCAGAAGGCTGACCGGGGTGTGGTACACAGGCGCATAGTGATCAGCTCTCACACATATACCCATGAGAGGACCCCTGGGGATCCCAGGAGGGGGAAAAGCCTTGACCTTCACTGGAATAGTGGAGGGGGCCAAAAGCCTCCATCTCCTCTCAAGGGGTGTGGTAAGAGAGTCTGGTTGCTAGGTGGCGTAGGCAAGAACAGGAGAGGAGGGGCAGTGAGTCAGTTAGAGCAGAACTCCATAGGGCTCAGTGAGGAGCAGACCTGTGGGGCTGTTGCTGTCTAACAGCGCCCGCGCAGTGGCTACTGACGGGGGAGAACGGTCAACTAGGAGTGCTACCCGAAACCCATCTCAGCTAGAGAGAAGAGCACAGAGTGGGAAGTAAGGAGACTGCTGGAGAGTACCAGGCCCAAACGGGCGGCAGATCCCGAAGCGGAGATAGATCCAGCTTTCTTTTGCTAAACCTGCCGGTGTGGGGCTCTCAAAGCCCACGCCACAACACCACAAAAGCCGCAGCCACGTAGCCACAGTTAGGGCCCATAGCTCACAGGAGGCAAGAAGCTGGAGTGATCTGGCCCAGGCAACAAGCACACGGCAAACGAAGGGGAGTGAGGCTTCAGCAACTTCCCTGGGTGACCCCCATAGGGACTCAAAGTCGGGGTCACTCCAAACCACCAAGGGCTAAGGAAGGCGAGTTAGTAGTCACCCTCACAAGTCAGCCTGAAGGACACCTGGTTCCCTCCTGGTTCATCCCAGCTACGCCCGGGTCACTCACCCTGCCACCTGAAGTGAGTAAAAACCCTGAAAGACATTCTGCCTGTGTGGAGTTATTCTGCGCCTTGTGGTACTACGCATCTACACAGGGCCCTGGGGCTTGCCTCACTCTCAGGAGGCTATTCCAACTAACTGCACTCACCATCAGCCCCAGGCGTCCCTCAACCTGCAGTGGCGGTCCCTACTGGCCGCAATACTGAGAGTGGCGTCACGACAAGAAGAAGATCTCCTACCTGTGACAAGATCCAGCCGAGTGGAGTCCCTGAAGGTAATGCACCGACACAACACCTGTGGGGCTTCACATCTGCTCACTAGGCAAAACACTGGGCTTAAACTCTGGCTGGGGTAAATCGGCGCACGCATGTGCACTAGCCGCCTCTCCACACTTAGACATGGTGGAAGGAACAGCGAACTGGACGACCCGAGGCACGGCCAAGAACGGCAGCCGGCGCCTGGGCGCAACAGGAACCACAGCAGGCTGCTTGCGGCTATGGCGGCGCCGGTTCGTAAAAGTTGTGCTCATTGCTTGGTGCGGTTGTGGAGTTTACCCCTGTTGTTTTGTGGCTTCCTTACTGCTCTTATTTTTCCTCCTGAATTTCAGATTGTTTTATCCTTTGTGAGTGGGTGCTGTGTGACAGATTATTTTAATTTCTCTTGTTTGTCTTTATCTTTGGTTTACAACACACTCCTGTTCCGTCCCTCCCTAGGGGGGAGGGAGGGGGAAACAAATCAGGCCTGGTCAGGAGTAGGTCCAGGAAGGAGACTTAGACCTCTCCACCATCAGGAGTATCCCTGAGGTTAGGGATAGCATAGGGTCCCTAGCTTGAGGATCAGCATAGGAGCCCAAATTCTGCGCTATCCCAGAGTCATTGTGACACCCCCATAAGGCTAAGTGGATAAGAAAAGTAAAAAATATAAGTTCTCCAGATGCAGTGATGCAAAAAATTATTAATTTAAATTATAATTAAAAAAAAATAGGAATTATAATTTTTTTTCCATATAATTGATCTTATTATGCAAAACTACTAATAAAAAAACTATACATATATGGTATTGCTTAATATATATATTTGTTTTTAACAGTTTCTATTGAAAAGAAGCAAAATAAACATACATATCTGCAATGGAATAAAAAAAGAGACAAAGGAAAATACAGTATGTCAATAATACGAGAATCCAAAAAAGAGATTAAACAGTACATTTTTGCAAATCAACAAAACTGGGAGAGCCTTCCAGAACCCCCCCACCCCCTTGGGCACACGCAAAGAAAAAAGAACCCTTATGACAAAACCTTACATTACACAAGCCTAACAGGTACTGCTTAATATATTTTGACATGAAGAAGTTAACACGTTATTTTTACCTGTTACTCACCTTTCCTGAATCCAGCCCCGTGGTCTACATCTTTCTTGTGACGTGACTAGCTCGCTCTGTTCCTCTGCAGGTTTGGTTTAATATGGTAACTTGGTGTGCCCTTTTGATGTCACACCTTATAGGCTGGCTCAGGTGGCTGGACTCTGCCTGAGTATTCAGGTAGTTGGCACTCAAAGTGCTACTTAAAAAAATATACAAGAAATAAATAATTCCTTCAGCCAGCTTACCAGTAGCTCTTGATATGTGGAATCTGTGGCGCCCCAGGACCTGGTCGCCACAACAGCATTGCCCTCCCAAAGGGTTAATGCTGAGCCTGGAGGTAATTGGGAGATCTATTGGCCAGTAAGTTAACACTCAACACAATTCTCCCTCCGGCCAGCAGGGGGAGCTCTGAACCTGGAACTTCAGGGAGGATTCCTTAAGTCTGGCTGAAGGGAGGAAGTAGTGGTTAGTTTGGAGACAGGAGTGAAAGAGTGCAGACGCAGGGTAGTGCTGCCTTGTGAAACTGGGGCCTAGAGCTTGGATAGCTTGGCCCAGTGAAGCAAGGGGAGCAGAGAGGCACAGCAGAGACTCAGACATCGGAGTCTGTGGTTGCCAGGGCATAAAATCCATCCCTGGTAGCTGAATCCGGAGGGCAGGAGAGCTGCAAGCCCCTGGCCCAGAAGCAACCTGAAGGAACAGCTGCAATCCAAGGGCCCGGTGTGGACTCCAGCAGAGAAGCCCCAGAGAGGGCCTGCGCAGTCTACCACACAGAAAAGGGGACGAACAACAAGTCCCAGCAGCAAGAGGGCAATTGCAAACCTAAAGTGCAGTGTCCTAAAACAGCAGAGAAAGATTAAGGAGTAGGCCTCATACTCAACTGGCCAAAGATCACCCCAGGCACTTTCAGGCCGGCCGGATCATCTTTACCATCTGTGACGGTCTCCCTGGACTAAGTTTCTGCCGAGTAAAAGAGGAGAAGGTAAAGAGACTACTGTTTGTGCCTGTTTCTTTCATTGCTTGTCGGCCCTGCACCGTGTTAGTCACACCACACCATAGACTTCCACAAGCACCAACTGTGCCCCGGGCATTGCTCCACCTGTGGGGAGCAGTACCACCATTGCTGCTATAACATCATCCCGGTGGCCTCACACAGCAGCGGCGGCTTAATAGCCGCAGACCACAGGTGGCGTCACGAATACAAACTTAAAGTCATCCGCCACATATTCAACTGACACCCACCAGGGCCACGGAGCCGGGCCCAGCCACCACTGACTACCACCGGACTAGTCCGGCCCGGCACCGGGTGTCCCATAGCCCTGGGGTGGGCGAGTCAACTTTTGGCGTCACGAACAGGATTTCGTGCCCGGTCACACCGGGTACTGTGCGCCTGCAGGAATTGTGCTTAAAAGACTGTGTACTGTCTGTAAACCGCCGCCGCCATTAGCCTCGCCGAGCGCAGGAAGAAGGGGGGCGTGCCTAAAAAAGAGCACGAAGGGAGCGCGCCATCAGAGCAGAGCGCTGTTAACCCCGCGCGACCCAGAAGGAAATTTGAAAAGTGAACGGAGCCTGGTAAGGTTCACTAAGGGGGAGGAAGATGTCCGACTCAGAGGGAGAGCAGGTGGCTGCCATCGCCCAAGGCGCCGCAGCACCGGCCGAAGCAGTCCCAGTCGCCGTCGCCCCGGCCCCCACTGTAGCGCCGGTAATGCCGATCACCATGCCGTACATACCGGGAGCAGAATGGCTGCCGCAGTACTCCGGGGAGTCCCATACCTTGAGTGACTTCAGAGAAAGCCTGCACAGCTTGTTCCGGGTGTATCCGCTGACTGAGAGCCAGAAGGTGGGCATAGTAATGGGACAGCTAGCCGGCGCAGCCCAGCGTGAAGCGAAGTCCTGGCCTGATACAGATAAAGGGACAGCAGCCCAGATACTGGCCAAGCTAAAGAGTACGTTTGACACCCGCACCGCAGCAGAGATAAAGATGAGATTCTTTGGGTGCAAGCAGTGGGCCACAGACAGCATAAGGGACTATGCCTTAAACTTGCAGGAGGCCCTGAAAGCAGTTAAACAGGTGGACCCAGAGAGTGTACGTGAAGAAGACAAACTCCTAACTGAGCAGTTCATAGAGGGGCTCCTGTCAGATGCCCACAGGACCCAGCTGCGTATCATGGTCCTGCAGAACCCTGCTCTGGACTTTGCCAAGTTTAAGGACCAGGCCATCAGGGTACTGAGAGAATCTACACCGAATGACCCAGTACCCCTCCGGCCTCTTGCTATCACGTACCCCGGGGTGGTGCCTGCAACCCGAGCCACTGCAGGGGCTGAGGCGCAGTCCCTGGATAAGGATCCCACTGCAGAGCTCAGACAGCAGTTCCAGGAGCTGACCAAGACTGTGGCTGCCCTTGCCAAGACCGTGCAGTCTCTACAAATGACCCCCTCGCCTGCAAAAATCGAGTTGGCCTCCAGCCCAGATGACGTCCCATGGATGCGACAGAGGAGGATTCCGCCGACCCGAGGCAGAGACACAGACCGGTATGATTCAGCAGGACAACCGATCTGCCGCCGCTGCAACCAGGCGGGCCACATTGCACAACGCTGTCCTTTAAATGGGCTGAGCCTGGGGCCAGGAGCCAACCCCCAGGTGTAAGGAAGCCCGGCTCAAACCCCAGCCGCAGCAAGTATGTGGGAGGACGACCGGTCCTTCCCATTGTGCTGGATGGGATCCCTTTGAATGCCCTCCTGGATACGGGGTCCCAGGTAACAACCATCCCCCACAAACTGTACAAAAGATATTGGGCGGATTCAGACATTGACCATGGCCCAGATGATGATTTAACAATTGTGGCCAGTAATGGTCAGCCCTTGCCTCAAATTGGGTACAAAGAAGTAACCATTAAAGTGGGGCGGGTGGAATTGCCATGTCAGGGGATGATAATTGTAGATATTGATCGCAAAGAATCTGAACCACTGCTAACCATTGGTACAAATGTGATAGAAAATTGTATTGCCGAAGTGATAATTTTGTTGCAACAGGCGTCTGAAACTGCCAGCTCCGGGCAGCAGCGTGCCCTACAGAGGGAGATCAGAGCCCTGATGAGGAGGCAGCAGGTAGAGCTGGCCGGAGGAGAAATTGGCAGTGTGAGGGTAAGTGACCCCCTCCCCATTGTAATACCCCCAAGAAGTGAAATGTTGATATGGTGTCGGGCAGCAATAGGCCTCAAGGGTCAGGATTACCATGCATTGGTAGAACCGGTGTATTCAGACAGTAGGCCTGGAGTCCTGATAGCCAGAGGGGTAGCGGACGTCCGCAAGGGGAGAGTGCCCGTCCGTGTCTTGAATTGTGGGGAGGAGGAGGCCAAATTGCCCCGGTACGCCACTGTAGCAAAACTGTACACTGTCAGCAACAATACCATTAAAGCAGTGGAACCCTTGATCCCGTCCGACCAGGCGGAAGACAATGGCTCCAAGGGGCAGCCGGAAGACTGGTGCCAAAAATTACATGTAGGCACCGACTCCACCCCCTCGCACCAAAAGCATGGGGTTTACCGGGTGGTACAGGAGTACGAGCGGGTCTTCAGCAAACACCCCCTAGATTTTGGGCAGGTGAAAGGGGTTAAACATCAAATCCCCACGGGTGATCATCATCCCATTAAAGAGAGATACCGCCCTGTACCCCCCGCACAGTATCAGTGTGCCAAGGAAATGTTACGGGAAATGAAGGAGGCTGGGGTTATCAGAGATAGTTGTAGCCCCTGGGCAGCTCCACTAGTGCTCGTAAAGAAAAAAGATGGTACGATGAGAATGTGTGTAGATTACAGGCAAATTAACCGCATTACACATAAAGATGCTTATCCACTGCCCAGAATAGAGGAGTCACTAACAGCCTTAAAGTCAGCTAACTATTTCTCCACCTTGGATCTCACCAGTGGGTATTGGCAGGTTCCCGTGGCAGAGGCGGACAAGGAGAAGACTGCATTCACGACACCAATGGGCCTCTGTGAGTTCAATTGTATGCCATTCGGGCTCTGCAACGCCCCAGGGACATTCCAAAGGTTGATGGAGTGCTGCTTGGGCCACCACAACTTTGAAACCGTGCTGTTGTACCTGGATGACGTCATAGTCTACTCCAAGACTTATGAGGACCACCTGAAGCACTTAGCAGAAGTGTTTGAGTCCTTGTCGAAATATGGCCTGAAGATCAAGCCGTCCAAATGTCACCTCTTGAAGCCAAAGGTACAGTACCTGGGTCATGTGGTCAGCGCAGAAGGTGTGGCACCTGATCCGGAGAAAGTCAACTGTATAAGGAAAAAGAAGGAGTATTTATTAGAATGTACATAGTTATGCAAAATGTCTGTAAGGTTGTGTACAAAATGTTTTTTTTTTTTTTTATTGCGAAAATGGACAATTGGGCCACTGGACTATGGGTGGCCAACACCTAAATTGTTCATAGTTAGCACCAGTGTGCTCGACACCCCTGAAGAAAAACCCGTCCGGCGTGCATAGAGTGGGGTCATCAATGCTCTGACGCACGCCCAGAGCCTACGTTGGGGGTTTGATCGCGGCGGGTCCCCCATGGAGCAGTGTAATGGACACCCGGCAGGGAGCCACACTGGACTCTTATAGTAATGTTTAAGTTTGTAACGTTAAAGTATTTGCGCCTCCCATAATGGGATGAAATGTTCTAACATGTCATGTTTGTTTCTACAGTCCGGGAGTACTGAATTTAACTAAGGGGGAGTGTGGCGCCCCAGGACCTGGTCGCCACAACAGCATTGCCCTCCCAAAGGGTTAATGCTGAGCCTGGAGGTAATTGGGAGATCTATTGGCCAGTAAGTTAACACTCAACACAATTCTCCCTCCGGCCAGCAGAGGGAGCTCTGAACCTGGAACTTCAGGGAGGATTCCTTAAGTCTGGCTGAAGGGAGGAAGTAGTGGTTAGTTTGGAGACAGGAGTGAAAGAGTGCAGACGCAGGGTAGTGCTGCCTTGTGAAACTGGGGCCTAGAGCTTGGATAGCTTGGCCCAGTGAAGCAAGGGGAGCAGAGAGGCACAGCAGAGACTCAGACATCGGAGTCTGTGGTTGCCAGGGCATAAAATCCATCCCTGGTAGCTGAATCCGGAGGGCAGGAGAGCTGCAAGCTCCTGTCCCAGAAGCAATCTGAAGGTACAACTGCATCCCAAGGGCCTGGTGTGGGCTCCAGCAGAGAAGCACCAGAGAGGGCCTGCGCAGTCTACCACACAGAAAAGGGGACGAACAACAAGTCCCAGCAGCAAGAGGGCAATTGCAAACCTAAAGTGCAGTGTCCTAAAACAGCAGAGAAAGATTAAGGAGTAGGCCTCATACTCAACTGGCCAAAGATCACCCCAGGCACTTCCAGGCCGGCCGGATCATCTTTACCATCTGTGACGGTCTCCCTGGACTAAGTTTCTGCCGAGTAAAAGAGGAGAAGGTAAAGAGACTACTGTTTGTGCCTGTTTCTTTCATTGCTTGTCGGCCCTGCACCGTGTTAGTCACACCACACCATAGACTTCCACAAGCACCAACTGTGCCCCGGGCATTGCTCCACCTGTGGGGAGCAGTACCACCATTGCTGCTATAACATCATCCCGGTGGCCTCACACAGCAGCGGCGGCTTAATAGCCGCAGACCACAGGTGGCGTCACGAATACAAACTTAAAGTCATCCGCCACATATTCAACTGACACCCACCAGGGCCACGGAGCCGGGCCCAGCCACCACTGACTACCACCGGACTAGTCCGGCCCGGCACCGGGTGTCCCATAGCCCTGGGGTGGGCGAGTCAAATCCTTAGTGTCATCCAGAGATTACTAGGAATGCTAGGGCAGGAGTCAGCCTCCAAAGGTAAATGTAGAAAAGTTGAAGTCTCCGGCGGAAAAAAACTCCAGGATTTCAATATTTGTACTTAAAAAATTTCTTCTTCTTCTTGGACCATGTAGAAGGCACATATACGCCGAAACGCGTAGTCCGAGAGGCTACCACCCCCTATTTTGATCTTATTGGTTGCCTGAATTTGTGGACCCGATTTTATGCTACTATGTAAATAAAAATACTTGCTTGGCAAGAAGAAATTTTTTAAGTACAAATATTGAAATCCTGGAGTTTTTTCCGCTGGAGACTTCAACTTTTCTACAAAGTGCTACTTAGCAGCTCTACCTCACTGTTGAGACTATGCTATTCCACTGATCTAGGACCTTCTGACTGCTCAGCTCTGCTATATTGCTGAGTTAACTCTGCTGTACTGCTACCAGCTCTGCTATATTGCTGAGTCAACTCTGCTGTACTGCTACCAGCTCTGCTATATTGCTGAGTCAACTCTGCTGTACTGCTACCAGCTCTGCTATATTGCTGAGTCAACTCTGCTGTAATGCTACCAGCTCTGCTTTGGACTCTGTAACAAACTCAGCTCTGCTCATCGCTATGTCAACTCTGCCATAGCGCTTTGCAACTTGGCTCTGCCCCATCAGCTCCTCATTGCCTACGTCTCCTTCATCATATCCCATGTTTTGCTTCTGGTCATCCAGGCCGAATCTCTTTCAATCACTCAGGATTCGACCTTTTGGCCACCTGCTGATTCTGAGAATAAATAGGCAACAACACTGATTTCGAGCTGTTTCTCCATCAGTTTTTCCTTGCAGAAGACCCAATCAATCCCTTCCCCGGTTCCCTACACAGTTGGGTGGTTGGGAGCACAATGCCTCCTTCATTTTTCAAGAATAGTCGGGATCTTGGAGGTTAATCCCCTGATCCTAAAGTGAGAACATATCCTAGCTATTTGCCATTACTTTAAAAGATTAGAATACTCCATTGGGACTGGTCATAATGGAGTGAAACCGCGGTGCACCATCTGAAGAGTGTATTTGTCTCCTCTTCTGCGTAGCTGCCGACAGAATCATCAGCAAACATCCAGCTGATAAATTTGGCATCGGTCCTGCTATCGTTTTCATCCACTTTTCTAAGTACAAGCTCCATATTTGTTTGCTAAAGTGGTGCAAAATGCCATATAATTTTCTATCCATATCACACTACATTGTGCAGATTCTTGTATTGTTGTATATTCCGTCCCTCTGTGCAGGATGCAGATTTATCTCCACACGGCGAGGAACCTGATCTATTAACATTATATATAGGACCTACTGAATGTCTCACGCGTTTGTAACATTATTTGGTGAATGTGTTTTAGAAATCAGCAAAGATCAACCAGCAACTAATCACTGGGTAAAATTATCAAAGAATGTGACCAACAACCCTATGTGCAGCCATAAACACCTTCTCTTACTCGATGTCTGCCCTGCGCCACATCAAGGCTCATATCCGACACCCTATTATATATCTGTGTTCTGCACATCCGTAATACTGGATCCCCTAGCTCGCAATGGTTCCTGGTAATCAAAACACCCTGTTCCCCAATGACTCCGTTCATAGGCATGATCCCACCACAACCACGTTTTGATCCAATTGATCCATCTAATGTATGGTCTATGTCCTTATATCTTTTTTAGTATCACCTTGATAAAAGCTCTACGAGCTGAAACGTCGGTGTAATTGATGAACCTTTTTTTGTGCCTTGCAATAAAATCACCTGAGAAAATTTTTTTTTTCATTTCATATTCTCTTATTTGAGTGTGCCGAAGCTTGTTCTTCTTTATGGGTGACAGACAGTCATGTGGTTTCTGGACCATAGAAGGTCAGAGCGTTTGGCTGTGCAGAATGCTCCATGACTTTCCATTCTTCCTGCTGTTAGCAGTCATTGGTATAGGTAGCTTTCCTGCTGGATTTATCTCTCTCCCTTTTGGAGCCAGCAGTAGCTCGCTTTCCACCCAGTTGGTGATCATCGGTATTCTCTTGGTGTTTAAATACCTATTCCTTCCTTTTGGACTGGTGCTGGTGATATTTTCAGTTCTTTCAAGCCGAGGTTGCAAGCAGGTACTCCTCTATAGTATCGCTGCTGAAAGCTTTGCCGAACTTCTACCTGAGTCATCTGTGGATAAGTAGTTAATGCTTTTCCTCCTGTGTGTCCCCCTTGTGTCTTCTATAATTGTTTAGTGGGGTTAATGAAGAGCTCATCATCTCCATTCCATATTTAGGGCCCAGCACTAGGGATACCTAGGGTCAGATATCCGACTCCGTGAAGAGGTGCAAAACCTATCTAGGGTGATGAGGGACCCCAGGGACAAGCGGTGAGTTCGGTCAGAGGTCACCATCTCCCCCTTCCTTATACACAGGGTTTCCCTTCCCTTTCACCGTGTGCTTGGTACTTTCCCGTTACTAGCGTGACACACTCTCTGGCCTGAACTCCATTGAATCACTGGTAATGCCTACTACATCCATTGTCTCCTATCCTTTGATCTCAACATAGTAGTAGAAAAAGTCATGGCGGCACATAGGTTGATGTAAGGCCGCTAGGCAAAATTTAAATACCTGAATATGAGGTATCCTTTCATCTCAGTCATTCTTCTTAGAGGGCAACACAAGAATGTGACTGTCTTACAAATGTTGCAGCAGATCCATTTTTATGGGCAACTTCCAGAACTCTGATGGCCACCTCTGCTTCCTTACCAACCTCGCTCTTACACTTAATCTTCTTTTTTCCATGACTGCCTTAGTAGTAGCTGCATCTTGGCCCAAATACTCAATGCAGGAGTCAGCCAACTGCTCTGTCTTCAGGCTAGTCCAGGCCTTCAGGCTAGTCCAGGCCTTCACGCTAATCCAGGCCTTCATCTAGTCCAGGCTTTCAGGCTATCTCAGGCCTTCATTTAGTCCAGGCCATCAGGCTAGTTCAGGCCTTCTAGAAAACCTTCCTTGGAAGCCAGCACTCGTTGGATTACACCATCATAATCAGTAAAACCCAAGCATTTGGCTAGACGTCTGGATTTTCCATTGCGCACGAGCAGCACTTTACCTCCCATCTCCATACTACAGTCTCTGCATGATGGAGTACACAGCAATTTTACATCATTTACAGTTAATCACAGACTGGGGTCCATCTTCTTGTCTGAGGTCCCGTCCAGCTGGGAGATTACCTAGGTGTGCTAGTTGCTTCCCTGAGCTCGAAAACAAACTGGAAGGTTAATTGATCTATGACTAAACTGGCACGTGTATACCCGAGTGCCTTCGGTTGAGAAATTAAATTTTAAGCTCCACTGAAAAGGAGACTGATGTGAATGATAAAATATCCTCTTGATTAGAAAGTTCGGCAATTGCTGACGGTATATGAATTAAAAAGAAATCCCACAAGCATATCGTAGAGTATCTACAGGACCCTGTGGTTTTTCACTGCAGCGTTGGTGATGACTCCTTTAGGTGGGATTTCTTGTGCCTGAAGGGGTTTTCGCAGGGGTTGCGACTCCGCTTCTCGCTCATTAATGTAAATGGGAGAATAAAGTATAGGAAAAGCTAATATGTTATATTGCTACGTAACACCATCCCACAGTGCCGTGGGCCTGATCATTAGATAGCCCATAATACTGATGATCCATGTGCAGCCATTACTAATTAAAGGGTTGACGTCGTTATGAATCTGACTAGACCCAACGACTCCAATCCTTTTAGGAAACCTATTTAGTAAATGGCAGGACATTTCGCAGCGACACAAACAGAGCTGTTTACGGCGTTCGGATAAATGCAATGATATAAGCATACACACAGCTCGCTTCATCACGTCCTGCACACCAATATAGACTATGACACAAATACAAGCACATCTGCATATTTATGGGGATCTATATTTATGTCTGAGCCTTTGTTTTGTGATCCCCTGTGGGGCCACGGAGCATATCTCTGAGATCTTTTGTATGTCAGATACAATACATTAGGACTTGTCCTAGAATAACTGCTTATTAATTAGGACTGCATTACGGTGTTTCGGTGATTACTGGAAAATGGTGGTCCCAGAACAATGGCACGGGAGCACTGGAACTCCCAGAGCATTGACACACTGATGCCTAGACTCACTGGCACCCTGCTAATTGGGTCCCTAGAATAATGGCATATTGACAATTAGATTAAAAAAGTAATGGCACACTGATGTACTACTTGGGACGCTTGAACACGGACACACTGATACCTGGATTTCAGCAGCACTGGCACACTGATACTTGAGTCCCTAGAATAATGGCACACTGATACATGGGCTCTTAGAACAATGGCACACTAATGGGTCCCTACCTAGAACAATAGCACATCGATACTTGGGCCCCTAGAATAATGGCACATTGACACAGAACAATGGTACACTGATACTTGGGTTCCTAGAACATTGACACAATGATTCTCTAGACTCTACAACAATGACCCAATGATATCTGGGTCTCAAGAACAATGGCACTATTGACATAATGATACTCGAGACTCTAAAACAATGACTCAACAATACTTTGGTCACAAGGTCAATGGCACACTGACACTTGGGTGCTTAGAATAATGGCACTCTGATAAATGGATTCTTAGAACAATGGCACACTAAGTGGGTCTCTACCTAGGACAATATCACATCCATACTTGGAGCCCCTAGAATAATGGCACATTGACAAAAAACAATGGCACACTAATACTTGGGTCCCTAGAATAATGGCACATTGATACTTGGGTTCTCAGAACAATAGCACACTAAGTGGGTCCCTACCAAGGACAATAGAGCATCGACACTTGGGCCACTAGAATAATGGCACATTGACAATTAGGCTTCTAGAACTATGGTACTCTGACACTTTCATCCCTAGAACATTGACACAATGATACTTGAGACTCTACAACAATGACCCAATGAGATCTGGGTCTCAAGAACAATGGCACACTGGTATTTGGGCCCCTAAAATAATGGCACACTGATACATGGGCACTTAGAACAATGGCACACTAAGTGGGTCCCTACCTAGGACAATAGCACATCAACACTTGGGTCCTTAGAATAATGGCACATTGGCACAGAACAATGGTAAACTGATACTTGGGTCCCTAGACCATCCACACAATGATACTTGAGACTCTACAACAATGACCCAATGATATCTGGGTCTCAAGAATAATGGCACACTGATACACGGGCTCTTAGAACAATGGCACACTAAGTGGGTCTCTAACTAGGACAATAGTGCATTGAGACTTGGGCCCCTAGAATAATGGCACATTTACACAGAACAATGGTACACTGACACTTGGGTCCCTAGAACATTAACACAATGATACTGGAGACTTTGCAACAAGGAGCCAATGATACTTGGGTCTCAAGAACAATGGCACACTATTAACATAATGATACTCAAAACAACAATGACCCAACGATACCTGGGTCTCAAGAACATTGGAACACTGATATGTTGAACTCTAGAGCAGTGATACACTGATTCTTGGGTTTCTACAAAAATAACACAATGATACTTGGGACTCTAGAACTGTGAGTCAATGATAATTGGGACTCTAGAACAATTGTACACTGGTACTAGTGTTTCTACAACAATAACACATGGATACTTTGAACTGTAAAACAACGGCACACTGATACATGGGATTCTAAAACAATGGTGTACCGAAACCTGGGTCTCAAGAACAATGACACACTGATAAGATGGACTCAACAGCAGTGATACACTGACACTTGAGTTTCTAGAACAATAATACAATGATATTTGAAATTCTAGAACTAGGAGACAATGATAATTGGGACTCTAGAACTATGGTGCACTAGTACTTGGGTTTCTAGAACAAAGGTATACTGATAGTTGGGTTTCTAGAATAATAACACGCTTGATACCTGGGTCTCTTGAACAATGGCACACTGATACTTGGGACTCTAGAGTTCTGGTACACTGTTAGCTGGGTCTCTAGAACAATGACACACTGATACTTGGGACTCTAAAGAAATGATACTTGAATCTTCAGAAAAATGATGCACTGATACTTGAGTTTCCAGATCAATGACAACTTTTACTTCGGGCTCTAGACCAGTGATACACTGACACTTGGGTTTCTAGAACAATGACACCATGCCACTTGGGTATAAACTAAAAAGAAAAAAAAATGAGAAAGTTCTTCAAAGGTCCAACTTTCGAGAACATGGGTTCGTGATCCCTTTGCGCCCCTATGTGATGTCTCTCACCTTTTTGTATTAGTAATGGACTCTGCTGCCATCTATCCATTAAGATAAGTCATGTCCAGAACACAATTGTAGGGTTTGCAGTGCCGTGCTGCGCCAAGTTAATGCTGTGTCCACTTTAAATTTAATTCTTTAATATGCAGATAAAAATTCACCACTCTTTCAGGTCACATCGACCCCTTTGTCTGAACGACTTATCAGATAACAAGCTATAGTGTGCGGTAACTGGAAGCAGCGCTGCACTTCAAGCCCTACAATTTTCTACTAGACATGATTTATCTACACTGCTACGTGGGTCTCCAGCACAATGACACATTGATACTCCTAGAACAATGGCGCACTAACAAATTTCCAACCAATTTCTAAAAGTTTTCTTTCTTTTAACCCATTAAACCATCAATTGTGCTTTTAGAAGTCAGTTTATTAATGCTGTTTTATCTTTTTAATATTCTTGTTGTTTTGAATTATTATCCAAGCTATGTACAAACTGCATGGAGATGAGCTGACCAAACAGCAATGTATGTATACCAACACTTCTGTTGTAAAAAAAAATGGGTCACTAATATTGGACTCCTAGAAGAATGGTTATACTGAACCTCTGCTTCCTTGAAAAATTCCATCTTCACATTTGGACTCTATGATGGTTAGTTTAAAGGGTGCTTTACACGCTGCGACATAGCTAACGATATATCGTCGGGGTCACGGTGTTTGTGACGCACATCCGGCGTCGTTAGCGACATCGCAGCGTGTGACACCTAGGAGCGATGATCAATCATCGCAAAAACGGCAAAAACCGTTGATCGTTGACACGTCGCTCCAAATCTTAATGTCGTTGGTGTTTCATTCCGCAGGTTGTTCGTCGTTCCTGCGGTGCCACACATCACTATGTGTGACACCGCAGGAACGACGAACATCATCCTACCTGCGTCCATCGGAAAGGAGGAAGGAAGGAGGTGGGCGGCATGTTCCAGCCGCTCATCTCCTCCCCTCCTCTTCTATTGGGCGGCCATTTGGTGACGCCGCTGTGACGCCGAACGCACCTCCCCCTTGAAAGAGGGATTGTTCGACAGCAACAACAACGACGTCGCTGAAGAGGTATGTGCGTGTGACGCTGCCGTAGCGATAATGTTCGCTACGGCAGCGATCACCACACGTCACACAAACGACAGTTGTGGGTGCTATCGCTCGCGACATCGCTAGCAATCACTAGCGATGTTGCAGCGTGTAAAGCACCCTTTAGACAAGGAGAAGAATAGTTATACAGACACTTGGACTCCAAGAATAGTTATATGGACAGATGGAACTCCGAGAAGAATGGTAATGTGGATACTTGGACTCCAAGAATAATATATGGATTCCAAGAAAAACAACTATATGGATGCTTGGATTCTGAAAATAATGATTATATAAACACTTGACCTCCAGAAACAACAATTAGTCGGACACAGGCTTCTGAGAAGTATACAGTTAGGTCCAGAAATCTTTGGACAGTGACACAATTTTCGCGAGTTGGGCTCTGCATGCCACCACATTGGATTTGAAATGAAACCTCTACAACAGAATTCAAGTGCAGATTGTAACGTTTAATTTGAAGGTTTGAACATAAATATCTGATAGAAATTGTAGGAATTGTCACATTTCTTTACAAACACTCCTCATTTTAGGAGGTCAAAAGTAATTGGACAAATAAACCAAACCCAAACAAAATATTTTTATTTTCAATATTTTGTTGCGAATCCTTTGGAAGCAATCACTGCCTTAAGTCTGGAACCCATGGACATCACCAAACGCTGGGTTTCCTCCTTCTTAATGCTTTGCCAGGCCTTTACAGCCGCAGCCTTCAGGTCTTGCTTGTTTGTGGGTCTTTCCGTCTTAAGTCTGGATTTGAGCAAGTGAAATGCATGCTCAATTGGGTTAAGATCTGGTGATTGACTTGGCCATTGCAGAATGTTCCACTTTTTTGCACTCATGAACTCCTGGGTAGCTTTGGCTGTATGCTTGGGGTCATTGTCCATCTGTACTATGAAGCGCCGTCCGATCAACTTTGCGGCATTTGGCTGAATCTGGGCTGAAAGTATATCCCGGTACACTTCAGAATTCATCCGGCTACTCTTGTCTGCTGTTATGTCATCAATAAACACAAGTGACCCAGTGCCATTGAAAGCCATGCATGCCCATGCCATCACGTTGCCTCCACCATGTTTTACAGAGGATGTGGTGTGCCTTGGATCATGTGCCGTTCCCTTTCTTCTCCAAACTTTTTTCTTCCCATCATTCTGGTACAGGTTGATCTTTGTCTCATCTGTCCATAGAATACTTTTCCAGAACTGAGCTGGCTTCATGAGGTGTTTTTCAGCAAATTTAACTCTGGCCTGTCTATTTTTGGAATTGATTAATGGTTTGCATCTAGATGTGAACCCTTTGTATTTACTTTCATGGAGTCTTCTCTTTACTGTTGACTTAGAGACAGATACACCTACTTCACTGAGAGTGTTCTGGACTTCAGTTGATGTTGTGAACGGGTTCTTCTTCACCAAAGAAAGTCTGCGGCGATCATCCACCACTGTAGTCATCTGTGGACGCCCAGGCCTTTTTGAGTTTCCAAGCTCACCAGTCAATTCCTTTTTTCTCAGAATGTACCCGACTGTTGATTTTGCTACTCCAAGCATGTCTGCTATCTCTCTGATGGATTTTTTCTTTTTTTTCAGCCTCAGGATGTTCTGCTTCACCTCAATTGAGAGTTCCTTAGACCGCATGTTGTCTGGTCACAGCAACAACTTCCAAATGCAAAACCACACACCTGTAATCAACCCCAGACCTTTTAACTACTTCATTGATTACAGGTTAACGAGGGAGACGCCTTCAGAGTTAATTGCAGCCCTTAGAGTCCCTTGTCCAATTACTTTTGGTCCCTTGAAAAAGAGGAGGCTATGCATTACAGAGCTATGATTCCTAAACCCTTTCTCCGATTTGGATGTGAAAACTCTCATATTGCAGCTGGGAGTGTGCACTTTCAGCCCATATTATATATATAATTGTATTTCTGAACATGTTTTTGTAAACAGCTAAAATTACAAAACTTGTGTCACTGTCCAAATATTTCTGGCCTGACTGTAATTACATGACATTTGCACTCCAAGAGTGATGGTAATGTGGACACTTGGACTCCAAGAAGAATGGTAATGTGGACACTTGGACTCCGAGCAAAATGGTTATACAGACACTAAAGGCCCCGTTACACGCTACGATTTATCTGACGATCTGTCGTCGGGGTCACGGTTTTCGTGACGCACATCCGGCATCGTTAGCGACGTTGTTGCGTGTGACACCTACATGCGACTCCGAACGATCGCAAATAGGTTGAAAATCGTTGATCATTGACACGTAGTTCAGTTTCAAAATATTGTTCGTCGTTTGGAACGCAGCAACCATATTGGTACGTTTGACACCCTGCCAACGACGAGTAATATCCACACGACCGCCTTGGTCAAACAATATATCGCTGAACGATGTTGCGTCGTTTGTGAGATGTGTACGTGTGACCGCTATTAAACGACCTATGAGCGATTTCTGCAAATCGTAAATACGATCTGGGCGTGTCACATCGCTACTGAGATCGTCAGATAAATCATAGTGTGTAACGGGGCCTTAAAGGGTACTTTACACACAACGATATCGCTAACGATATATCGTCAGGGTCACGGTGTTCGTGACGCACATCCGGCGCCGTTAGCGATATCATTGTGTGTGACTAAAAGGAGCGACGATAAACAATCGCAAAAACGTCAAAAATCGTTGATCATTGACACGTCGTTCCTTTTCATAATATCATTGGTGGTGCATGCCGCTAGTTGTTCGTAGTTCTTGCAGCATCACACATCGCTATGTGTGACACCGCAGGAACGACGAACATCTCCTTACCTGCGTCCACCGATAATGAGTAAGGAAGAAGGTGGGCGGCATGTTCCGGCCGCTCATCTCCTCCCCTCCTCTGCTATTGGTCGGCCGCTTAGTGACGCCGCTGTGACGCCGAACGAACCGCCCCCTTAAAGGAGAGATTGTTCGGTGTCTCCAGCGACGTCGCTGAACAGGTATGTGCATGTGACGCTGCCGTAGCGATATTGTTCACTACGGCAGCGATCACCCCCCATGACAAAACAGCGATGTGGGCGGGTGCTATCGCTAGCGATGTCGCAGCGTGTAAAGCACCCTTTAGACTCCAAGAAGAATAGTTGTATGGGCACATGGGACTCTGACAAGAATAGTTATACAGACACTTGGACTGTGAGAAGAATAGTTATATGCACACATGGAACTCCGAGAAGAATGGTGACTTGGACCACAAGAATAGTTATATGGACTCCAAGAAAAATTATTATATGGATGGTTGGATTCCGAGAAGAATGATTATATAAATACTTGACCTCCGAAAACAACAATTAGACAGACACTTGAACTCCAAGAAGAATGATTATATGGACACTTGGACTCCAAGAAGAATGATAATGTGGACACTTGGACTCCAAGAAGAATGATAATGTGGACACTTGGACTCCAAGAGGAATGATTATATGGACACTTGGACTCCAAGAAGAATGATAATGTGGACACTTGGACTCCAAGAAGAATGATTATATGGACACTTGGTGTTATGAATCAGTGCCGCCGTAGTCGCAAGCAGTCTGCTGCGGTTCCTGTTGCGCCTAGGCACCGGCTGCCGGTTTTGGCCATGCCTCGGGTCGTCCAGCTGGCTGCTTCTTCCTCCACATCTAAGTGTGGCGAGGCGGCTAGTGCGCATGCACACCGATTTACCCCAGCCAGAGCCTAAGTCCAGTGTTTTGCCTGGTGAGCATGCTCAGCCTCAGTGCCATTTCTGAGGCTAAGTCCTCGGTTCAGGCTACTGAGCATGCTCCAACACTTAGTGCGAGAAACCTCTTTGCACAGGTACTTGGACATCGTGCCGTGTTTAAGTCCTGTGTTGTGCCTACTGAGCATGCTCAGGCAGATAGTCTGATTTCCGAGACTGTTGTTCAGGCTACTGAGCATGCTCAGGCACTTAGTGCATCAGAGGCTAGGTCCGGTAAGGACCTCACTGGGCATGTCCGTGAGGTGGCAGGCTCTGATAGGCTGACACACATCAGGTGTCCTGATGATGTGGCCACTCCGGACTGGCTCGCGGAGGCCCGCCCCTATGACACGGCACCTCACCATTGGTCGTCAGACGATGACTGGTGAAGTGTTTGGGGCGTGGCTGCCATGAGGTCATCAATAACGTGGCGGTTCCGGATAGGCCGCTGGTGACGTCGCTGATGACATGGCACTCTGCTATTGGACCCTGGAGGTGCCATTGTGGTCCACCCTGGGTTTGGGGCGGACCCAGGTTATAAAAGGGGCTGGAGACAACATGGAGGTGCGCAGTCTTCACATTTGCTCAGACAGAGCACACGTCCATGTTAGAGCTTCACTGTTGGGAAGCGGTAGGTAGGGTTAGGCGAACGGTGCCTGTCACGCCAAGATTCGTAGCTCAGCACATCAGGGTCAGGTGCCGTGCTTCCCTCCTGCCGTTCCAGTCTTGCTGTAGCAGCCCAGTGGCGTTAACTGGGCTGCGGCTGCTGAGCCACCTGTCCGGTTATGTCCCGTGTGTGCGCGGACAGCGTACCCCAGGACCTCTGTGGTGTTAACAGGGAGTTCCTGGGTTAGCTTGTCGCGGGCGGAGGAGGGGACGCCGCGCTCTCCCACTGCTCGGGTCCGGCTGCCGCTGATGCCGCGGCCTCCTGCTGCTCGGTGGCTCGAGCGATGGGCCGGATCCCGGGGACTCTAGCGGCGCTCCTCGCCCGTGAGTGAAAGGGGTTTGGTTGTGGGGATTGTTTATTGTCCATGACGCCACCCACGGTTGTGGTGATTATGTGGACACCACCGCTGCTCTGGCTGGGGATCCCGGGAGTGGTGGTATGGAGCAGCCAGTTGTTGACGTGCCCCTCCGTGGGTAGAGGATTGGTGGTCCCGGGGCCCAGTGATGGGGTTGGGATGGTGGACCGGCGGGTTATGGGGCCTGTGGAGGTGCAGGGGCAGCGCTGTGCCGCACGGCACAGAGGTACTCACTCAGCCAGTAAACACGACACAGTTCTCGGTAAACAAACGGCTGGTTGGACGGGTCCCTCGGACGGTTACGGTGCTGATGTTCCCTGCAGTTGACGGTGACGGTCTCTTCCCTGCACCTATGTGTAGTCTGTTGGTAGCGATGGATTCCCACCGGTAACCCGCTCCCCGACCTGGATATGAGCCGGAGGAGCCCCACTCTTGCCCGCAGGCGCTGGCCCTGGGAAACTGGTGTCTTGGCGGTGGCGGTGTCTCCCCTTAACGGTCGGACTGTTGCCTTCAATCGGGACTTGGTTGTTGGGAGACAGTCGTCCCCTTCACTGACGGATTTGGCAAATTATGGCGACTCCTAGCCTTGCCGGGATCCGAAAGGCCCCTGCCCTGGTGCTGACTGTTCTTTGTATACCGCTCCGGTACCGCCGGGTCACCACCCGTCCACGGTCCTTTCGGTAACCTCCGAGCAGCCTCTCCTGCAGACGGTCACCGCCGTCTGCCAACCTTGCTGTCTCAGTCCGGGGCACACACCCGGACCAACTTCAGGCTTCTTGCTGTCACTTTCTCTGTCACTACTCTCACTTTCCTCCTTCTCCTTCACTGTTTACTCCTCACTCTTTCAACTCTAACACTCATCACTCAAGCTCTGCCTGAGCTAAACTGCCTGGTTTTCCCGCCTCCAGGGCTGTGAACTCCTCGGTGGGTGGATCCAACCGCCTGGCCCACCCCCTGGTGTGGACACCAGCCCCTCGAGGAAGGCAACAAGGATTTTAGTTTTGACTTCGGTGTTCCTGCAGGGAATGTGGGGTGCGTGTGGTGTTGTGACCTGTGACCACTGGCTTGCCCAGGGCGTCACATTCCCCCTTAGCAAAACGCAGACCGTTCTCGGGCTGCCCGTCCAACACCGGTTTTATTTTCCTTTTTGTTTTTCTGAAAAATAAGTAGAAAACGGTAACATGTTTACAATTAAAATAACATCTTCCCACATTGGGAGGTACTCTTACTTAAACGTTACGGTGTTAACGGTTAACGGTTTCCGCTCTCTCCCACCCAAGCAACCTGGCCCTGATGCTGCCCCTAGAAAACAGGCAGCACCCCTTGACCCCAGTCCTGCACCAAGTTACCCGAGCGGGATCTGTCCTTCCCCTCCGGAGGGTAGCCACCGGTCCCTGTGGTGGCTGGGCCCCAGCCGGCTCTACTGCGGGCCCTCCCTCCAACCTGCCTCTCCGGAGGCGGCAATTGCGGAAACGGTACCGGTAACTCAACTTATTTACATGCCACTAACGTTTGTGGTTGCCCTGCAAGTTCACGGGCTTGTCCATGAGCAGTTCCTCATGCAAACAACTTTTTAAACGGTCCCCACGGGGACAACGGTGCCGGCAACGGCCGGTTTTCCAAATCACAGCTTCAGATCAGGTGACTTTCACGGTAATCATTTGTCATCATTTTCAAAACTTTCAAACTTAACAGACTTTGGTCCCAACGGGGACGGTGCAACGGTGCTCCCCTGCCATTACTCCAAATCGTCGGCTTCATCTGAGGGAGGGGGTGCAGAACTCACACGGCCCTCCTGGCTGCCCCTCAACTTCGCATCCAGGGCAAACCACCCCCTCTCTCCACAGTGCCGGGTATACTGGACTATGTCTCCCGGCATCAGGTTACGACCGGGGTGCTCCTCGGGCAGATGAGCGTTCACATCCCTCCGGGCTATAAACACTTCGGCCTCCAGGCCCGGTTCATATATAAACCCATAGCCGCGGCGGACATCAAACCGCCTCACCTGTCCTTCATACAGCGGGCCCCGGACACGAAAGGTCGCCTGACGGAGGTTCTCCTTTTCCCGGATTGCACGGGCCACCAACTCCGCCTTCTTCCTTTCCCTATCACCGATCTCCGGTCCCAGCGGTACCGGCTTCCTGTCCCAATACGGCGCTGCTGCGAGCTCCGGCGCACGGGTAGGGCCCCGCGGGACATTCTGGACGCTACCTACTGTCAGGGATCTGGGCGGCAGATCCCGCGGCGTCTTGGCCTTGGGCGCCGCCTTGCAGCGGCAACCCGGCGCAACCTCAGCCGAGGTGTAGGGGATGGGCACAGGGGCTTTCCGCGGTGGGGCCTTCGGCTCGGAACGGGTTATCAGCTCCGGCTCGGGGGACTTCTCAGGGGATGCCTCCGGTGCAGACTTCGGGTCCTTCCATGGCAGCACCTCCGATTTGCTACGGGCTCCGGCCACAGGTCGGCCCGCCGGGGCGGGCATGCTGGGTATCGCTACCGGTTGCGGTGGCAGCAGGCCTAGTGGCGGGGTCACAGCTTCCGAGACGGGTGGCGAGGGATGTAACAGGGCGAGAGGGCTTGGACCGGGTCCCGCAGCCGCGATGACCGGCCCTTCAAGGGCATCGGGGCGTGGGTCACTCACCCTCCCTTCCTCAGCTTCCTCCTCGCGTCTCCGCACGGTTGCTATCACGTCCGCCATGTCGGCCTCCCACTCCTCCATGAGGAGCTGCATTCTGACCTGCAGCCTCCAATAGAGCCGCGCGGTCCGGATCTCCACCCATGCCGCGGTTCCCGGTGCGGGGGCTACGGTGCTTCGGGACGGCATCCACATGCTGCTGGCGACCTCTTCCAGGAACAGGGTGCCTGCAGAGTCCTGGCGTCCCTGCTTTTATAGCTGCGTTCACATGCAGCCAGCTGCCATCGCGTCCCCCTTAGCTTCTTTTCGGCCCCTCCTCTATCGGGGCGGGGTTTTGGCCTTCGCGCCTTTGCTACTCGAGAAGACGCTCGAGCGGGAACTCTTCGCGCCAAAGATGGCGGCTTCTGAAATTTTCTGGCCGGACACCTCCGGCGGTAACAAGGCGCACCTCTACCAGACGGCAGAGCGGTAAGATCCTGTTCGTGACGCCAAGTTGTCGCGGGCGGAGGAGGGGACACCGCACTCTCCCACTGCTCGGGTCCGGCTGCCGCTGCTGCCACGGCCTGCTGCTGCTCGGTGGCTCGAGCGATGGGCCGGATCCCGGGGACTCTAGCGGCGCTCCTCGCCCGTGAGTGAAAGGGGTTTGGTTGTGGGGATTGTTTATTGTCCATGACGCCACCCATGGTTGTGGTGATTATGTGGACACCACCGCTGCTCTGGCTGGGGATCCCGGGAGTGGTGGTATGGAGCAGCCAGTTGTTGACGTGCCCCTCCGTGGGTAGGGGATTGGTGGTCCCGGGGCCCAGTGATGGGGTTGGGATGGTGGACAGGCGGGTTATGGGGCCTGTGGAGGCGCAGGGGCAGCGCTGTGCCGCACGGCACAGAGGTACTCACTCAGCCAGTAAACACGACACAGTTCTCGGTAAACAAACGGCTGGTTGGATGGGTCCCTCGGACGGTTACGGTGCTGATGTTCCCTGCAGTTGACGGTGACGGTCTCTTCCCTGCACCTATGTGTAGTCTGTTGGTAGCGATGGATTCCCACCGGTAACCCGCTCCCCGACCTGGATATGAGCCGGAGGAGCCCCACTCTTGCCCGCAGGCGCTGGCCCTGGGAAACTGGTGCCTTGGCGGTGGCGGTGTCTCCCCTTAACGGTCGGACTGTTGCCTTCAATCGGGACTTGGTTGTTGGGAGACAGTCGTCCCCTTCACTGACGGATTTGGCAAATTATGGTGACTCCTAGCCTTGTCGGGATCCGAAAGACCCCTGCCCTGGTGCTGACTGTTCTTTGTATACCGCTTCCGTACCGCCGGGTCACCACCCGTCCACGGTCCTTTCGGTAACCTCCGAGCAGCCTCTCCTGCAGACAGTCACCGCCGTCTGCCAACCTTGCTGTCTCAGTCCGGGGCACACACCCGGACCAACTTCAGGCTTCTTGCTGTCACTTTCTCTGTCACTACTCTCACTTTCCTCCTTCTCCTTCACTGTTTACTCCTCACTCTTTCAACTCTAACACTCATCACTCAAGCTCTGCCTGAGCTAAACTGCCTGGTTTTCCCGCCTCCAGGGCTGTGAACTCCTCGGTGGGTGGAGCCAACCACCTGGCCCACCCCCTGGTGTGGACACCAGCCCCTGGAGGAAGGCAACAAGGATTTTAGTTTTGACTTCGGTGTTCCTGCAGGGAATGTGGGGTGCGTGTGGTGTTGTGACCTGTGACCCCTGGCTTGCCCAGGGCGTCACAGGCTGTGTGAACCCTGTTATCCTCCTTGGCTTCCCAGTCAACGCTACTGGTGTGACCACCTGGCCTGACGTGTCCTTCACACACGTGGCCAGTTGAGAGGTGACCAGAAACGCTAATCGGAGGACCGCTTGGCCTGACTTGTCTTACACGTGTCGCCGACAGGGCGCTTTCGCGGTGGTCTTCCGGTCAACGCTACCTGGTCACCATCCGGCCTGACGTGTTTCCTGCACATATAGTTGGTATAGCACCAGGTCCACCAAAACGCTAACTGGGTTGTCGTCTGGTCTGACGTGTCCCTACACACGTGACCTGTTCCCAGGTTTCCTGGGTTATCTCAGAGCCATCCAGCTCTGTATTCTCTGCCTAACCTTCGGGTTGCCAGCAGCTCCATTGCCATCTGGAGCTCGGTGGGCCCCGACTGGCGATTGGGATATATACTCCCTGGTCCTGATCTGCCGATTCCCCCGTAACACTTGGACTCCAAAAAGAATGGTAATGTGCACACTAGGACTCCAAGAAGAATAGTTATATGGACTCCAAAAAAAACGATTATATAGATGCTTGGATTCCGAGAAGAATGATTATATAAACACTTGACCTCTGAAAAGAACAATTAGATGGACACTTGGACTCCGAGAAAAATAATTACATGACACTTGCACTCTAACAGGGATGGTGATGTGGACACTTGGACACCAAGAAGAATGATTATATGGATAATTGCACTTTGACAAATGATAATATGGACATTCAAATTTTGTTAAAAATGTTGACACAGACTTCCAAAACTGACACGCAGAACAATAGTTTCAGAGCAATGGTGCATTGGCTGACTACCAGCTCTCAGAATAAGAGCATACAAGTGTGTCCACCCATATCTTGTCCTGTCCTATCTTGTTCCATTTTCGAGATAAAAATGCTAACTCCGTTGTTTTCCACCAGGTGGCGCTATAGGTGGTTTCATTGCGTAGCGTATGGCTACTTTACTATACCTAGACACCACTTCTATGCCTATAGCTGCCGCCGTTCTCAAGTTAATGGCGGTGGACAGGATATGGGTGGACACACTATATACTAGACTCATAGAATAACAGCATGCTGATCAATCTTACACAAATCCTTGACTCCTAGAACAATGTATACATCCGTTCTACCGGTCATAACACTGCCATGTGTCTTTCATCGCGTATAGTCACAACATATAATTACTAAAGACCGTAGCATTTAATACCCAGCACCAGATAAATGAACTAACCACGTAGAGTTATATAGGGCACTCGTAGCATCCATATATTATTTACAGGATTTTGTGACATGCGTTCCTTTAATTAGAGCTCTGCTATGACTCATATTTATAGATGAGCATTAGTGACATATATGTCTGCAACACATAAATATCTACCGCTCTGGAGTAAATAAAATGTAAGTGACATTAAGACCTTATAGACGGATATATTTACAAAGCGTGCATCAGTAATTTACATACATCAGCATGATACACATAGAGTAGAGGTATATACGTAGCACAGCTGTGTTTGTCATTTAACACTTTATGGGCTGCAATGTTGATCTATGCTGATACTGTTTTAATATAGTTATTGAAGCTGATGAGGTGAGAAAGCAACAGAGACATTTGATCCAAGGCTTCATGGTCCAAAGACCCCTAAATGGCTATGTGGCTATGTCAGTAGTTGTAGAAAAGATTATTGAGCTTCTTTTTTTGTCCATTTGGATATCTCGTAGGTTAAGGTGTCACTGTTCTAAACTACTAATTAGCTACAAAAATACATACAGCTGCACTCTAGACTGCTAACAATGAATAAGAACTCTGGTATTGCATTACTGCTATAGGAATATTTCAAAAAAGAGATACTCAGCTTATGTATTGGCCAATGCATGTGAGCCCAATAACCACAACAAGGTGATTCTAACTTGAAATGCCCCTATCTTTGTTAAAAACCTAAATGTTTGGCCAGAAAGGATCCAGCTATAAAAAAGGATTAACACAACCTGGCACCTGGTTTTCAGCTGGCACCTGTTCACATCTATTGGATATGCAACTCAGTCTTTTTTTTATATTTGTAGTTCATTTCTTTTTGACTGAGCATTCTGCCCTATAACCAGGGTGTGTCAATCCTCCATTATAGCTGGATCCTTTCTGCGAAGAAATGTAGGTTTTTAACCCAGATAGTGGCATTTCAAGTTAGGGTCCGATATATGAGATCCCCTTGTCGTGGTTACCGGGCTCACATGTGTGCCGCCCCCACGCCAGCAGCCGTTCTGCTTGGATCCTGATCTGCGGTATGGCTCGAGGGATTCTACCGGACCCGGGGATCACATGGACACTTTGAATAAAAAGGGGGACGTATTTGTACGGGTGTCGTTGAAAACTGTCTGTGACGCCACCCACGGTGTGTGGTGAGATGCAGCACCACCGCTGCTGGTGTGGGACTCCCGGGGGTGATGGGTTGGCAGCTGGATGTTAACCCCTCCGTGGGCAGGGATGGATGCCCTGGGGCCCAATGTCTCTGTGCAGGGGATGATAACGGCAGGGGCCAGCGCACGCAGTCAGACCGGGGGTGTTACTCACAGTTGAATAAATCACACAAGTCCTTTGGTAAACCAAGGTGATGATGGCCGGTTGCCGCAGATGGGTGTATCTGGTCCCACACCCGGGCCGGTGGTCAATGCCCCTTTCCTCTGCACTTTGTTTTCTGTGGTGGACTTCCCGGTGTGTAACGCAGGAGTCCGCTCCCGGTCCTTTGGTTGGGAGCCGTGCCCGTCAGACGCTGACCCGGGCCCTGGCGGATGCCCTATCCCTCTCTGTGGGTGGTTGTCTACTTTTCGGGACTTAGGTTGGGAAAGGACCTAAAATCCTGCCCTCAATTGGTTAATTAGCTAGGCCGTTGGTGTCAGTTCTGGCTTAAGGGTCCAAGTACCCCCTTTTTGTGCACGGTTTCCTGGTCGGTCCTCCGGTGTCGGTACCGGCAGGCTACAACCCTGCCCCGGTCCACCTTGGACCTCCGGCAGCCGTCTCCGTCTCCTGCTGGCGCTGCCCACTGTCTGCCACCTAGCCAAGGTATCAGGGCTCCGACCCTGGCACCTGTCAGCTTCTCCTCCAACCTCCACTTAACTACAAACTTAACTGTTTTCCTGCCCCGGGTTCTCCAGACCCCTGGGTGGATGTTTTCCTTCCGTCTGGTCCCGCCCACTGTTGTGTCTGTCCTTCCCTGAGGGGGTGACTAGGATTTTGTCGGCTGCTTTAACCCTGTGTGGGAGCGGTGTTATGCAGGGGCCTAAACTGTGTGACTACCTGGTTTTGCCACACATGCATTGGTCAACGCATAAACTTTATAGCAGTAATGCAATACCAGAGTTCCCCTATTCATTGTTAGCATTCTAGAGTGCAGCTGTATGTATGTTTGCAGTTAGTGTGTTGTCAGCTGGCACCTGTTCACACCTATTGGATGTGCGGGTCAGTATTTTTTAATATTTGTACTAAACTACTAGTTGCATGGATGCTCTGTGTGTGTAAGCATAGCAGCTCTTAATAGGGCTTCTATGGACCAGCACTAGCCTCTCTGTCTACTAGATCTCAGGGATTATCCTGGACTTTGCTCTTTAATCCCTATTAAGATATTTGGATTTACATAGGAGCTATGGAGTAGCAGCTGGCTGGTGAAGCACACTGGCAGAAAAAAAGAGTGCTATCATGCGCAGTGCAGATCCTCATTTACGGATCACTATTACACTATGCCTCACCCGGATTGGCACTCACAGTTTGCTATTACCTGATTGGACTCTGTACACACTTCCAACAAGCAACCTGGTTTCTGCTAGTATTTCTGTTCTGTCGGGTGGCAGTTGTTTTATGTACCACTGCTTCTGGCACATTAGGAGTTAATGCCTCCTGGAGCAGTGGCTCGCTTCTCAGTGAACTAGGTTTGCTAACCGCCATTTCCAGCTGATTTAAGTCTGGGAAGTTTTCTGTACCATTTTCTGTGCCGAAGATAGTTTCTGCTTGCAGTTGCGATATCCCAGCATCCGTGGCGTTCCTCTTTTTGGTGACCTGAAACTTGTTGTCTGCTCTGTTTGAGAGTTCCCTAGTGTGACTTGCTACTACCACTTTTATTTTATATTCCCTCCGGTGTTGTTTTGTTTCTCCTCTGTGGTTGTTTGCGGTGTGAGTGTGTTTCAGTTTAATCCCTTTGTCTGTGTCTTGGCGGAGGTTGTTACTTTGGGTCCGGCCCATCCCAGGGTTATTGGTATGGGGGCGAGGTATTTGGACAGGATCGGACAGGAGACAGGGCGAGGGTGAGGACCTGGACCTCCCTACCTTCAAGGGTATCTCCAGGGTCAGGGTGAGCGCAGGGCCCACAGTCCTAGGGTCAGTGTAGACTACCCAGTGTCCTTCCCGCAACTACACAAGCAGCGTTGGTACTGGAAGGTCAGAGTCAGGGACAAAATCAGAATACAAATAGGTTTGTCACAATACAAGCCAGTGTCAGAAAACAGGGATCAATGCTAGCACCAAAGGAGCAGATAACAAGAATGTGGACCAAGTTAAATAGAACTTATAACTGGCAAATGGGAGTTAGAGGATTATAAAGTGATCAGTTCCACCAAAGGTTCACAGAAGGAAACGATTAAAAGCCAAAGCAAGGAATTAAGCAGTTACCCCAGCTCAAAGTCTAGACTGCACCATATAGCCCATAACCTTAACCAGACCAGTCATGTTGTTGGACCGCTTTGCCTGAAACAGAGGTGCAACTGACAAGAGAAGTGTCATGGTTCTTGTTCTGCTCCCCAGCAGAGCCGATGCTCTGTTTTGTATTGCTCTGGTGGACGGGTTGTTTTTGGCCTCGGGTCCTGCTCTGGTGTTGGGAGGAGCCTGTTTCCAGGCGCCTCGTTCCGGGTGATTGCTCTGCTTTATTAGGGAGCGATCTTGCCCAGAATGCTGCCAGTCATAGTTCCTGCTCTGCAGTGCTCTGGTTCCCGTAAATGCTTGTTCTGATCTTGCCTTTTTACCCCGAACCTTAGTGACCCTTCTCCGCCCATTACCCTGACTCTGACATTTTCCCCAGGCTTCTGACCTTCAGCGTGTCCCATGACCTCGGCTCCGCTTTCTCCCTGTGTTCCTGACGTGACTTCCTGACTTCTGACCTCCGACTTGTCCCCTGACCTTGGCTCCGCTTTGTCCCTGTGTACCTGACGTTACTTCCTGGCTTCTTACCTCCGGCTTGTTTGATTACCCCTTCCACTGGTTGCATCTAGTGATACCTAGTGGTTGATCATCACAAGAAGTATAAACAGAGTCTTTGGTTACCAACATGGAAGTTAGAATCTGTTGAAATGTGTATGCCAAATGACTATCTCTGCGAGAACATGTGGTATTGGTTATTTTTTCAGCCATTAAGCCATTTATTGTGGATACTTTACATTTAGATGATTGGAGAACAGTAGTTTTACACTTTCTTCGCTTTTATGTAGCCAAGCAAGCGAGGCGCAATCTCATTAATATGCTGAATGAATGGCTCAGCCTTCCGGAGCCTCTAGCAAGGTAATCCCAGTGTATTTGTGGGCTAAAGATTCCCCTACTGTAAATCGTACCTGGCACACAATGCCCACATGCTCTCCCCCTGTCATCTCCTGCCCTGATTTATGGCCGCCGCTGATATTATGACCTTTTTCAGCTTCCAACAACTTGAGATAATGTTGAACAAATAATGCAGAGACCCCTCAGGGGCCGGAGTCAGCTGTCACTGTTGTGATGAGGCCTACAAAAGAGAAATGTCACCGGGGGAAGACAATCTAATTTACAGTTCACATCGGCTGGATGTATTGATTTCGAGCAATCCCAAGCTCACATGGAGAGAGGAGCTATCCAAAGTGCTGAAATGGCATCTCCCTCCTGCCCGGCTCGCCAGCATCTGGAGGGGCCATCGCTGCGTACGTTTGCATGGGAACCAGCCAAATTCCTAGGGTGCTTTACATATAAAAAGTTTATTGACTGCCATTTGGATGTGGAGTTACATTCCGGCTCACTGCAGAATTAAAGGTCTGGAATTTGTAGCAGCAAATCAGCTCATCCCGGGGGACCGGTTAATCGCGTCAAACAGGGTTTTTCAATTACCAATGTTAATTTTCTTGATCATTAATTTTTACTCCGTATGATTCCTTTCGTCTTCAAAGATTTTATTGCTCTGAAAGGATGTGAGGCAGGTGTGGGAACGCTTATACCATGCACCTTAACAGTGCCAAATTATCTCATGTGTGCACATCACTCCACCAGATTACTCTCCATGTGCCATCAAAGGAAAGGAATCGGTAATGCCATTCAGATCCAGCCCATTAAAGGGTTAATCATGCAAAAAGGGCCAAGGTCTGCAACTTTCTTATACGCTTTGTGTTTTAAGATCTCTGAAGTCCCAGGTTGGTCCTTTCCAAAAAGTAATGAGGTGCCATATTGGTATCACCACTGAAGCTGAAGATTGAGCCAAACCAGTTGACCTCATGCACAAAGCATACAGGCTGAATGAAGGCATGTCGATTCCAAAATGTCGTCATATTAAGTAGTTACAGGAGTCCTTATACCCCAATAGCTGCTCTATTGGGTGCCATACAAGGGTGGACATATCATTGGTGCAACCTGTGTGCCCAAGAGGAAAGGGGGTCCATTTCTACCTCCAAAGCAGGTGCAATTGTGCATTTTCATGAGCTCTTCAGCTGCAAAGAGCCCAAATATTTTTCTTGCACATGGCCCCTCTTCTGTCTATATCCACCAGTGGTGCCATAGATAGGGATTGATTGCCCCATAGAAGCAATGATCATCTAATGAAGCATTCTATGACCTTTTTGTGTCAAATTCATATAAAATCCAACTCAGTTTACCAAATTAATGGCATATAAAAGTATGCTAAAGTTCCCATCCATTTTTTATGGGTGCCACATTATGGCAAAATCCAGCCCACTATGCCTCTGTCGAGAATTGGAAGTGTAGAGAAGGATAGGAAAGGGTCAGCGCCTTTTTTTGGGCACCCTATAATGGCTACATTTAATACTGAGATCAAATTACCCTATTCTTCCACAACTTCAAAAGGCCAAAAGTGCTAGGTAACATGAGGTAATGTCGCGGGCGGGGAGGAGGGTGTCAACACTGCGCTCACCCCACTGCTCGGGTCCGGCTGTTGCTGCTCTGTGGTGGCTCGAGCGGTGGGCCGGATCCCGGGGGTCTCGAGCGGCACTCCTCGCCCGTGAGTGAAAGGGGGGATTGATTTGTTGGTGGGGGATTTGATTAATGTCCGTGACGCCACCCACGGTTGTGGTGATTGTGTGGACACCACCGCTGCTCTGTCTGGGGATCCCGGGAGTGGTGGTATGGAGCAGCTAGATGTTGGTTTGCCCCTCCGTGGGTAGGGGGTTTGGTGGTCCCGGGGCCCGATGACGGAGTTGGGATGGTGGACAGGCGGGTTATAGGGCCTGTGGAGGTGCAGGGACGCAGGGGCAGCGCTGTGCCGCACGGCACTGAGGTACTCACTCAGCCCAAGGATGATGACACAGTTCACGGTAAACAAACGGCTGGTTGGACGGTTCCCTCGGACGGCTGCGGTGCTGATGTTCCCTGCACTTAATGGTGACAGTCTCTTCCCTGCACCTAAGTTCAATGTTGGTAGCGATGGATTCCCACCGGTAACCCGCTCCCCGGCTTGGATATGGGCCGGAGGAGTCCCACTCTTGCCCGCAGGCGCTGGCCCTGGGAAACTGGTGCCTTGGCGGTGGCGGTGTCTCCCCTTCACGGTTGGACGGTTGCCTTCACTCGGGACTTTGCTGCTGGGAGACCCGGAGGTCCCCTTCACTGACGGATTTGGCAAATTCGGCGACTCCTAGCCTTGCCGGGATCCGAAAGGCCCCTGCCACTGGTGCTGACTGTTCTTTGTATACCGCTCCGGTACCGCCGGGTCACCACCCGTCCACGGTCCTTTCGGCAACCTCCGAGCAGTCTCTCCTGCAGACGGTCACCGCCGTCTGTCAACCTTGCTGTCTCAGTCCGGGGCACACACCCGGACCAACTTCAGGCTTCTTGCTGTCACTTTTCTCCTGCTACTTCTTCCTTCTCTCACTACAACTCCACTGTTTACTCCTCACACTTTCAACTCTCACTCTCAACTTCAACTAAACACTATCTTAGCTCCACTCTCAAGCTCTGCCTGAGCTAACTGCCTGGTTTTCCCGCCTCCAGGGCTGTGAACTCCTTGGTGGGTGGAGACCAACCGCCTGGCTCCACCTCCTGGTGTGATCATCAGCCCCTGGAGGAAGGCAACAAGGGTTTCTGGTCTGACCTTGGTATTCCTGCAGGGATGTGGGGTGTGTGTGGTGTTGTGACCTGTGACCCCTGGCTTGCCCAGGGCGTCACAGTAACATTTGATATTTTGGACAAAATTAAGTAAAGGCTGCTTTACACGCAGCGTCATCGCTAGTGATCGCACCCGCCCTCGTCGTTTGTGCATCACGGGCAAATCACTGCCCGTGGCGTACAATGACACTAGGACGCGTAACACATACTTACCTTCCTAGCGATGTCGCTGTGGCCGGTGAACAGCCTCTTTTTTAAGGGGGAGGTTCCTTCACCGTCACAGCGATGTCACACAGCGGCCCGCCAATAGAAGCGGAGGGGCGGACACCAGCCGCATTAACGACGCACCCACCTTGTTGCCGGCAAGACGCAGGTACGTTGTTGTTCGTTGTTCCCGGGGTGTCAAACGTAGCGATGTGTGCTGCCTCAGGAACGATGAACAACTTGCGTCCTGCACCAGCAACGATATTTGGGAAATGAACGACGTGTCAACGATCAACGATTAGGTGAGTAATTTTGATCGTTAACACTCGCTCATAGGTGTCACACGCAACGACGTCGCTAACAACGCCAGATGTGCTTCACGAATTCCGTGACCCTGACGACATATTGTTAGCGATATCGTTGCATGTAAAGCCCCCTTAGGAGAGATGGCTATATCAAGAGATCTATACTACATTTCTAATTGCAGTTATTTGCTAATATTATTATTATTACACCTACTACATATTAGGATTGGATCTTAAAGATGGAAATACCCCTTTAAGGATCACGCCCACTTGGCTAAATAGACTATTTGCATATATAGGAACGAGGGAGCCATATCTCAGGAATAGAGAGGCATAAAAACAAAAGAAAAGTAACACCAGATTCAGGACACCAGCAGTATTTACACCAGGTAAAACAAATTACATATTTATGGCAAGTGATAGGTCCTCTTTAAAATATTTTCTACCCCATGGACTTTGTGCTGAGGTAATATAGCATTCAAAGGGTCATGGGATATAGGGACAGCATATGCAGCTGTCATGGGGCTTCTGAGGAGGAGGCCGATCCAAGCTGGTCTCATGCCCATTTTAATGTCGGTGAACAAAACCTGAACATGGATCTGATGAACAGAAGGGATGAAATTTCTGCAAACACCAGGGCTAGATTTGGTGTGAATGGATTCAGAGGACATGGTCCATCAGCCACATCGTTAATCTGTGGTCTTCTGGAGGGCAGGCCATTCCAAGGTGGTCTCATGCTCTTTTTAATGTCGGTGAACAGAACCTTAACACGGATCTGATGAACAGAAGGGATGACATTTCTGCAAACACTAGGGCTAAGGTTGGTGTGAATGGATTTGGAAAACCTGGTCCATCAGCCACATCAGTAATCTGTGGGTTTATGGAGGGCAGGCCATTCCAAGGTGGTCTCATGCCCATTTTAATGTTGGTAAACAGAACCTTAACACGGATCTGATGAAGAGAAGGGATGACATTTCTGCAAACACCAGGGCTATGGTTGGTGTGAATGGATTTGGAGGACCTGGTCCATCAGCCACATTAGTAATCTGTGGGCTTCTGGAGGGCAGGCCATTCCAAGGTGGTCTCATGCCCATTTTAATGTTGGTGAACATAACCTGAACATGGATCTGATGAATACAAGGGATAACATTTCAGCAAACAAGAGGACTAGGATTGGTGAGAGTGGATTCGGAGGACCTGGTCCATCAGTCACATCGGTAATCTGTGGGCTTCTGGAGGGGAGGCTGTTCCAAGGTGGTCTCATGCCCATTTTAATGTCGGTGAACAAAACCTGAACATGGATCTGATGAACAGAAGGGATGAAATTTCTGTAAACACCAGGGCTAGATTTGGTGTGAATGGATTCAGAGGACCTGGTCCATCAGCCACATCGTTAATCTGTGGTCTTCTGGAGGGCAGGCCATTCCAAGGTGGCCTCATGCTCTTTTTAATGTCAGTGAACAGAACCTAAACACGGATCTGATGAACAGAAGGGATGAAATTTCTGCAAACACTAGGGCTAAGGTTGGTGTGAATGGATTTGGAAAACCTGGTCCATCAGCCACATCAGTAATCTGTGGGTTTATGGAGGGCAGGCCATTCCAAGGTGGTCTCATGCCCATTTTAATGTTGGTAAACAGAACCTTAACACGGATCTGATGAAGAGAAGGGATGACATTTCTGCAAACACCAGGGCTATGGTTGGTGTGAATGGATTTGGAGGACCTGGTCCATCAGCCACATTAGTAATCTGTGGGCTTCTGGAGGGCAGGCCATTCCAAGGTGGTCTCATGCCCATTTTAATGTTGGTGAAAATAACCTGAACATGGATCTGATGAATACAAGGGATAACATTTCAGCAAACAAGAGGACTAGGATTGGTGAGAGTGGATTCGGAGGACCTGGTCCATCAGTCACATCGGTAATCTGTGGGCTTCTGGAGGGGAGGCTGTTCCAAGGTGGTCTCATGCCCATTTTAATGTCGGTGAACAAAACCTGAACATGGATCTGATGAACAGAAAGGATGAAATTTCTGCAAACACCAGGGCTAGACTTGGTGTGAATGGATTCAGAGGACCTGGTCCGTCAGCCACATCGTTAATCTGTGGTCTTCTGGAGGGAAGGCCATTCCAAGGTGGTCTTATGCTCTTTTTAATGTCGGTGAACAGAACCTTAACACGGATCTGATGAACAGAAGGGATGAAATTTCTGCAAACACTAGGGCTAAGGTTGGTGTGAATGGATTTGGAAAACCTGGTCCATCAGCCACATCAGTAATCTGTGGGTTTATGGAGGGCAGGCCTTTCCAAGGTGGTCTCATGCCCATTTTAATGTTGGTAAACAGAACCTTAACACGGATCTGATGAAGAGAAGGGATGACATTTCTGCAAACACCAGGGCTATGGTTGGTGTGAATGGATTTAGAGGACCTGGTCCATCAGCCACATTAGTAATCTGTGGGCTTCTGGAGGGCAGGCCATTCCAAGGTGGTCTCATGCCCATTTTAATGTTGGTGAACATAACCTGAACATGGATCTGATGAATACAAGGGATAACATTTCAGCAAACAAGAGGACTAGGATTGGTGAGAGTGGATTCGGAGGACCTGGTCCATCAGTCACATCGGTAATCTGTGGGCTTCTGGAGGGGAGGCTGTTCCAAGGTGGTCTCATGCCCATTTTAATGTCGGTGAACAAAAACTGAACATGGATCTGATGAACAGAAGGGATGAAATTTCTGCAAACACCAGGGCTATATTTGGTGTGAATGGATTCAGAGGACCTGGTCCGTCAACCACATCGGTAATCTGTGGGCTTCTGGAGGGCAGGCCATTCCAAGGTGGTCTCATGCTCATTTTAATGTCGGTGAATAGAACCTTAACACGGATCTGATGAACATAAGGGATGACATTTCTGCAAACACCAGGGCTAGGGTTTGTGTGAATGGCTTTGGAGAACGTAGTCATCAGCCACATCGGTAATCTGTGGGCTTCCGGAGGGCAGGCCATTCTGAGGTGGTCTTATGCTCATTTTAATGATGGTGAAGAGAACCTGAACATGGATGTGATCAACACAAGGGATGAAATGTCTGCAAACACCAGGATTAGGGTTGGTGTGAATGGATTCTAAGGACCTAGTCCATCAGCCATGTCCATAATCGGTGGTGGTGGTGGTGGGACAAGAGCCCTGAGAACCACCTCTTACCTCCACGGTGTCATGATGTATGTCGTTTTCTCCATCCCATATTTTTGTATAAGATGCCATGTGATGTATTTTACCTTCTCTCTGTATTTGCTGTAGTACTATGTCTTGGGATGTAAGTGACCATACCTTCCCCCAGCCTGTATCATATTGCAATCAGGCTTCAGCAGTAGCTATTGTCATTGATTTGGTGGGGGTTGCATATATATATATTGTTCTTCTCAGCATGGGACTTCTCCAATCTACAACTTGGTAAACAGAACAGAGCCAGCAGTCTAAAGTCCATTCATGCATCAAATGGCCAGGGGGAGGTGTGCCCACCTAAGGGGCTGATCCCAGGAGAGAAGAACATGTTAGTTCAGTTAGTTGGGAGCAGAGTTTTGAAGAGGAAGGGAGCGAGATCTGATTCTGCGGACAGATCTCGCCGTCCAGTGGATTGTGTGGGATTTCTGGGACTCTGAAGAGGACTATTTCGTCGTGATCTGGCACTTTGGATTATCGGGAGTTGCCCCCAAATCTGTTTTATTTGGACTTGTCGTGTGCTGTTCCTGTATTACTGTTAGTAAACCTGTTGGATCATCCTCGGCCTGTTGTCTCTCTTTGCTCTGATGTACACCCCGTCACACACGGCCCTTCTTTTGATTAGCCAGCCTGGTGCCACATCACATGTGCGACACTCCACAACGATAATGTCACGCCAGGCCGGCTAATCTAAGTAAGAGCTGCGGATGCCATCATTTAAGAAGTGGTTTCAGGGCTCCCATTCGGCAGTCCACTTGGCCACTGGACCTGTTCCAGTGAATTGATTCACACCAACTATAACCAGAGCCTCCAGTAATAGATGTTTATAGGGGTTGCTGTGTTGTCAATCAGTTCCATCCTCCATGCCAATATTGGTATTATTAGGGCCTCTGTAAGATGGGGTCAGGCCTCTTGGCGGGGTTCCCTTACCGATATTTCTACATCCTTCTGATAAGGATTTTGAGAGGTAAAATATTCAAAGCTTTCACTATGACAAGAGAATTGAGCGCAGTACTGGAGGCTAAACAATACTTTTGATATGTCAGAAATCAAAACATGGCGTTCTTTCTCCTATTACAGCTGTCACCCAGATCTATTTTCTCAGTGATTTCTCACTACTCAGTGTCACACCAAACGGGATGCTATCATGTCGCTGTAATTTCCCCAGTTCAAAGCCCAAATAGCATTTTGTATTTTTACAGTACGCTGCACAGAAAATACTGTGTGGTGAAGTGGTTAATGGCTCCGAACCCTGTTGTCGTGGAAACAGTTCTGCTCTCGCTATACCTTATAGCATTGCTCTGCTCCATTTACGGGACGTCCATATAGATATATCCTGTATGGAAACAGTGAAGCGTGTTCATGACGACCACCCAAACATTGCTTTTTTATGTTTGTGGTCTTCTCAGAGAAGATCGTAGAAAAAATAATTAGTATGAAAAACACAGAAAATGATGGTACACCCCTGAAGAAGGAGGGCACCGGGCCGATCGAGCACCAAACTCTTTCACCAAGGAGACCGCATGAGCGGATGTGACTTCAGGTGGGGTGCATGACACTTACTGGTTTCTTCAGGCCGGTGTCCGTCACCCCACTGGCAGTCGTCATTGACTCTTATGCGGGCTTCACATGGTACGATCTATCGTGCGATCGCACGAGCGATCGTACCCGCCCCCGTCGTTTGTGCGTCACGGGCAAATTGCTGCCCGTGTCGCACAAAGTCGTTTAACCCCCGTCACACGTACTTACGTGCTGAGCGACGTTGCTGTGGGCGGCGAACATCCACTTCCTGAAGTGGGTGGGACGTTCGGCGCCACAGCGACGTCACACAGCGGCCGGCCAATAGAAGCGGAGGGGCGGAGATGAGCGGGACATAAACATCCCGCCCACCTCCTTCCTTCCGCATAGCCGGAGGGTGCTGTGGGACGCAGGTAAGCTGTGTTCATCATTCCCGGGGTGTCACACAGATCAATGTGTGCTGCCCCGGGTATGATGAACAACCTGCGCAAAGTACAATAAACGATTTTTAAAAAATAAACGAGGAGTACACGATACCCGATTTCTCACCGATTTGCGATCGCTTGTAGATGTCACATGTCGCGGGCGGGGAGGACGCCGTCGCTGCTGTGCTCTCGCTAACGCTCGGGTCCGGCCCTGCTGCGGCTGCTGCTCGGTGGCTCGAGCGGTGGGCCGGATCCGGGGACTCGAGCGGCGCTCCTCGCCCGTGAGTGAAAGGGGTGGTTGGTTTGGGGGATTTAGTCTGTGACGCCACCCCCTGGGTCATGGTGAAGATGGGCACCACCGCTGCTGGTGACGGGGATCCCGGGAGCGATGGTAAGGAGCAGCTGGGATGTTGTTTTCCCCCTTCGTGGGTAGGGGTCGGTGGTCCCGGGGCCCGATGATGTGACGGGGAGGCAGGGTTGGTGAGGTGCAGGCTTGCAGGGACAGCGCGGCGCGGTGCCGGATGGCATAGGTGTACTCACTCAGCAAGAAAGGTACAAAGTCCTCGGTAAACCAAACGGGTGGATGGACGGGTCCCGCAGCCGGCTACAGTGTCTCATCCCGGACAGGTGATGGCGGCTGTCTTTCCCTCACCTTGATGTTCTCCTTCTGACTACTATGGATTCCCAACGGTAGTCCACTCCCCGGTGTATGGGTACTGGAGGAGCCCGTTTGCCCGCAGGCGCTGGCCCTTGGATCTCTAGCCTTAGGCGGTAGCTGTATATCCTCACGGTGTGGGCGGTTGCCTTTAATCGGGACTTTTGCTGTTGTGAAACCCCTGAGGTTCCAGTCACATTTGGATCTGACTTTTGTCGGCGGCCCAAGCCTGGTCGGGGTCCGATGGCCCTGCCTGTGTGTGCTGGCTTCACTTCGCTCCCCGGTCGGGACCGACGGGCCGTCGCCCGTCCCCGGTCCTACGATTCCACGTTGCTCCACCACTCCTGCAGACGGCCACCACCGTCTGCCAACCTTGCTGTCAGTGCCTGGGCCACAAACCCAGACACCCAAGTGTTCACTCCTCACTCTTCACTACTCAACACTGAACTGTCACTTTTCCCGCCTCCAGGCCTGTGAACTCCTCAGTGGGTGGAGCCAACCGCTTGACTCCACCCCACCTGGTGTGGACATCAGACACTGGAGGGAGGCAACAAGGGTTTTTGTTTGGCTGTTGTCCCTGTCTAGTGGGGGTGGGGGGGGTTTCTATGTTATCTGTGACAACCTGGCTAGGCCAGGGCGCCACATCACACGGGATGATGTCGCCAACGAAGCCGGATGTGCGTCACGAAAACCGCGACCCCGACGATCTATTGCACGATAGATCGCCTCGTGTGACGCCTGCATTAGTAACACATGCCCCACTGGAGTTCACTTGGCCAACCAGAGTCGTTCACTTTTAGGCGGGCTTTGCACGTTGCGACATCGGTAACAATGTGTTACCGATGCTGCAGCGATAGTCCCGCCCCCGTCGCACGTGCGATATCTAGTGAAAGCTGCCGTAGCGATTATTATCGCTACGGCAGCTTCACATGCACATACCTGCCGTGCGACGTCCCTCTGGCCGGCGACCCGCCTCCTTCCTTAGGGGGCGGGTCGTGCGGCGTCACAGCGACGTCACACGGCAGGCGGCCAATTGAAGCTGAGGGGCGGAGATGAGCAGGATGTAAACATCCCGCCCACCTCCGTCCTTCTCATTGCAGCCGGGAGGCAGGTAAGGTGATGTTCCTCGCTCCTGTGGCCTGATACACAGCGATGTGTGCTGCCGCAGGAGCGAGGAACAACATCGTACCTGTCGCACCATCGGCATTATGGAAATGTCGGAGGCTGCAGCGATGATACGATAACAACGCTTTTGCGCTCGTTCATCGTATCAAAAAGGTTTTACACGTTGCGATATCGACTGCGACGCCGGATGTGCGTCACTTTCGATTTGACCCCACCGACATCGCACGTGCAATGTCGCAGCGTGCAAAGCCGCCCTTATTCTTCGCACCATTATGACAGATATGACATTCTTTCCCTTTCTTTCGCTCAGTGTGTTTACTGCTCCTCAACCTGTCTTCCCCCCACTGCAATCTTGGATCTTGTCCTCAACCTCTGGGGTCTATGCCTCCTTTCCCCTTCTTTCTCATATCTGCATCCACTGTTGGGCCCTGATGGCTCTCTAGCCTGACAACTCTCTAAGCTCCAGGGTCTGTGTCTCCTTCCCCTAATTCCGTTCACCTTTGTCTCTCTAGCTGAACGACTCTCTAAGCCCGCTGGAGTGAGCCATAGGCTTCAGACCTTTTGAGGTTACCTCAGGGTTCCCTGAGCAGCTCTAGCACCGAGGCCACGTCTTCTTACACTTGAACCCTAAACTCTACTGTACCCTCTAGAGACCTCCCTACTGCCCTCCTCCCGCATCTGTTACTTTCACCTTAACCCTATCTTTTCCACTCCTCTGCTATTCCAATCCAAAAAACTACTGGCACATGTACTTAGCCAGCAGCATAACATATTAAAGGCAACCTGTCAGGTGCAATATGCACCCAGAACCACGAGCAGTTCTGAGTACATATTGCTAATCCCTGCCTGACCGTCCCTATATCTAGTAGTATAGATAAAGAGATCTTTAGAAAAAGTATTTCCTAAGATCCTTTATTATATGCTAATGAGCGCGGGGACTAGTCATAAGGGTATTAGTTCCTGTGCTCATTCCGCTCATGACTCTGTGCAGTGGGCACTGAATAGCAAGTTAGTACGCCCCTGCGGGCATGCTAACATGCTAAGAGAGCGGAATGAGCTTGGGAACTAACACCCTTTTGAGTAGTCCCTGTGCTCATTAGCATATCATAAAGGATTTTTAGAAATACTTTTTCTAAAGATCTGTTTATCTATGCTACTAGATACAGGGACGGCAGTTAGGCAGGGATTAGAAATATGCACCCAGAACTGCTCGTGGTTTTGGGTGCATATTACAGCTGACAGGTTCCCTTTAACATATACATTACAATTGGTGTAACACATAGAATACATAGCATAACCAGTATAGGGGCAAGTCCACCTCCTACACCCCCAAAATTATGTCTTTAATGACACAGTTATAACTCACACGTTATTGTACAAACATTTTAGGCAGGTGTAAAAAAAAAAATCTTCAAAAACTAGAAGTGTTAATAGTTTTTATAAGTGAATGTGTACCGCCCCGCGGGCTCGGCTGTGACTGCCGAGCCGCTCGGATCCGTGCTCGTGCGGTGGGTGGTGGCTCGAGCTCCTCACGGACCCGGGGGTCACGTCGCTCTGCAAGGGGGTTGGCGCTACACGCAGGGACTTGACGGGGAGCTCCACGGCCGGGGCCGCGGTGGTTTGGTTTGGGATGTAAGTTCATGACGCCACTCACGGGTTGTGGTGAATAGATGGACACCACCGCTGCCGTTAACTAGGCCTCTCAGGGATGGTGTTGCGCAGCTTGGTGTTAACCCCTCCGTGGGTAGGGGAATGATGGTCCCGGGGGCCCGAGGGAGGTGCGGAGGCGTGGGAGCGGGTGCGGGCTGGATGTTGGTGCGGTGCGGCGCGGTGCGCGGCCCAAAGGCACTGGTGTACTCACTATGACACAATACACTGGAGTCTCTGGTAAACCAAACGGGGTGACGATCGGGGCCCGCAGCCAGCTGCAGCTTCTCCCTGAACAGGTTGGTGGTTTCCGCCTTTCTCCTGCACCTTTTATATGAATGTCTGACTCCTATGCCTAAGCAACGGTAGTCCGCTCCCCGGCTTGCTGGTTGTCGGAAGAGCCCTGTTTGCCCGCAGACGCTGGCCTTTGGGTCTCTATGCCTTGGCGGTGGCTTTACCCTGTATTGTTGGGCTGTTGTCTTCTAACGGGTCTTGTGTGGGATAGGTCCTAAAGTCCAGTCCTCAATCAGTTGATTTGACTCGGCCCTGTCGGTTCGGGGCTTTGTACTGGGTCTGAGTACCCATCCTGGTGCTCCGGTTTCCAATCGGTTCCCCGTTTCGGCACCGGCGGGCCACCGCCCGACCCCGGTCCCTACAGTTCCACCGGCTGTAATCCCAGCTCCTGCAGGCGGCCACCACCGTCCCTCCTTGCCAAAGGTGACTGGGCTCTGACCCAGCCACCTGAGTAGACTGTTGGCAGGCCTGGTCACAGGTCTGCCCTTGAACTCAACCTCCCTCCTTCACTGTCAAGGCTACTCTCTAGATTACACTGAACTTGTGTCTTTCCCGCCTCCAGGCCTGTTAACTCCTCGGTGGGTGGAGCCAACCACCTGGCTCCACCCCCCCTGGTGTGGACATCAAACCTGGATGGTGGTGACAAGGGTTTCTTGGTTGGCTGCTGTCACCTACTCGGGGAGGGGGGGTGTGTGTGTGTGTGACTACCTGGGACGACCTGACTAGTCCAGAGCATCACATTCCCCCTTGGTTTAAGGCAGACCGTCCACGGGCTGCCCGTCCATCACCGGTTTATTTTTGTTTTCTGAAAGATAAAAAATGGGAACACAGTACAAGTATACTAACGATTGTACAAACTTCAAATATTAACTTTTCAGATCTTCCCTTATGGGAGGCACATACTTGAACGTTACTAATATAAAAACATTTTTATTAATACGGGAAATGGGACCGGGTCCTTCAATCACCCACCCAAACAACCTGAACCTTGATGCTGCCCCTAAGAAGTGGGCAGCACCCCTTTTCCCCAGTCCAGGAACGGGCCCAGGTGTTATCCAACGGGACGGCTGCAGGTCTCACAACTGCCTGTCTTTTCAGAGGCCCCACGTCCAAGGGGACCCCTGACTCGGAGGATGGCCACCGGTTGTAGTGGTGGCGGGCCTCGGCCATCTGTTTCCCGCAGGCCCATCCTCCAGTCTGTCTCTCTGGAGGCTGTGAAACCGGAAGGCCGGTGAAGGGAAGGTGTTATTTACAAGCCCAATAGTTTTTGGGTGGCCTGCCAGTTCTTGGCCTTGTCTTTAGGTAAACGGGGAAAAACAAAGTCCCAACGGGGACGGGCAGTATGGTCCCAACGGGGACTGTTCACTTTGGCAGCCGGGTTTTGCTGCCTTTACTCTTGGTCTTCTTAGGTAAAACTCCGCTGCCGGCGCAGCCTTCTCCAGCCACTTTCCCCTGTCCACCACAGAGCAGCACGGGTCCCCAATGCCACACTTACTCACGGTGGCACTGTCCATAAGGATCCCGTCTTCCACTGCCTGCGGTGCGGGTACGGTAGCCGGGCTCTACTTGTAGAACTGTCCTCGCTCCTCTAACTCCCCGCCGTCCTCCACCAGGAGCTCCGACCCCTGATGGCGCCCACCGAGGCTTCGACCCCGGCGGCGTTCAACAAGTCAGGCGGAGTCCGGCTCCTTCCACCCGGATGGCGTCCCACGGGAACTCAGGGACGTTCAACAAAGGCACACGGGTATTGCAGGAGCGGATCCTTTAAAACATTAACTTTAAAACGGTGAACTGTAAACTTCAGGGATTAATTCGGAGTGCGGCTACCACCGCAGGGGACCGGCCCGGCCGACGGTCTGACAATCAACCAGGTTCCCCATCCAAGTGCAGTAGGTTCCGGGGCTGTAGGCCGTTACCGGGAACGGCGGCGGGGGTAGCATACTCGGTACTTCTTCCTCCATGAGTTGCACCACCTCTGGCCCACTTGCTGCGGTGCTCCCGGCTCCCAACTAATAAGGGTTGACTCGGGAGTCTGCGTGGCTTGATCTCGGCGCTGCACGGCTGCGGCGGCCCCCTGCTCACGGGCCAACACCACGGCAACCATCCTGCGGACCTCCGCCTTCCAATCGAGCAGCTGCTGCAGACTCTGCACCCTCACCTTCATACAGAACCGACCCAGCTCCCGCTCCAACCATGCAGCGGTTCCAGCGGGAAGCTCACCCGGGCCGCAGTCCTCAAAGGCTACTCCGCCTCTGCTTCTTCCAAGTCCCGCCGCTCCAGCGGCGGGTGCCCCTCCGATCCCGTCCGGGAACGCCAACATCTTTCCATCCGTTCCGCCCTTGGTCTTTTCCGGGCACTCCACTTGCTTTCTGCACCGCTCTGCTCTCGGGGGGCGGGACTTCGCTTTTCGCGCCCTTTCTGCTCAGGGAAGACGGGTTGGGCGGGAAGTTTTCGCGCCCAAGATGGCAGATTCTGCAATTTTTCAGCGGGACACCGCTAACAACAATTTCCAGGCGCACTTCCACAGGTAAATGGACGGTTCTATCCTGTTCGCAGACGCCAGAAGAATCGATGTGTACCGCCCCGCGGGCTCGGCTGCGACCGCCGAGCCGCTCGGATCCGTGCTCGTACGGTGGGTGGTGGCTTGAGCTCCTCACAGACCCAGGGGTCACGTCGCTCTGCAAGGGGGTTGGCGCTACACGCAGTGACTTGACGGGGAGCTCCACGGCCAGGGCCGCGGTGGTTTGGTTTGGGATGTAAGTTTGTGACGCCACCCACAGGTTGTGGTGAATAGATGGACACCCCCGCTGCCGTTAACTAGGCCTCCCAGGGACGGTGTTGCGCAGCTTTGTGTTGACCCCTCCGTGGGTAGGGGAATGATGGTCCCGGGGGCCCGAGGGAGGTGCGGAGGCGTGGGAGCGGGTGCGGGCTGGATGTTGGTGCGGTGCGGCGCGGTGCGCAGCCCGAAGGCACTGGTGTGCTCACTATGACACAATACACTGGAGTCTCTGGTAAACCAAATGGGGTGACGAACGGGGGCGGCAGTGGGCTGCAGCTTCTCCCTGAACAGGTTGGTGGTTTCCGCCTTTCTCCTGCACCTTTTATATGAATTTCTGACTCCTATGCCTAAGCAACGGTAGTCCGCTCCCCGGCTTGCTGGTTGTTGGAAGAGCCCGTTTGCCCGCAGACGCTGGCCCTTTGGGTCTCTATGCCTTGGCGGTGGCTTTATCCTGTATGGTTGGGCTGTTGTCTTCTAACGGGTCTTGTGTGGGATAGGTCCTAAAGTCCAGTCTCTCAATCAGTTGATTTGACTCAGCCCTGTCGGTTTGGGGCTTCGTACTGGGTCTGAGTACCCCTCCTGGTGCTCCGGTTTCCAATCGGTTCCCCGGTTCAGCATCGGCGGGCCACCGCCCGACCCCGGTCCCTACGGTTCCAACGGCTGTAATCCCAGCTCCTGCAAGCGGCCACCACCGTCTGCCACCTGAGTAGGCTGTTGGCAGGCCTGGTCACAGGTCTGCTCTTGAACTCAACCTCCCTCCTTCACTGTCAAGACTTCTCTCTAGACTACACTGAACTTGTGTCTTTTCCGCCTCCAGGTCTGTGAACTCCTCGGTGGGTGGAGCCAACCGCCTGGCTCCACCCCCCTGGTGTGGACATCAAACCTGGAGGGTGGTGAAAAGGGTTTCTTGGTTGGCTGCTGTCACCTACTCGGGGAGGGTGTGTGTGTGTGTGTGACTACCTGGGACGACCTGACTAGTCCAGGGCGTCACAAATGAACAAAAGATAAATGTAAATCCTATCAATATTTGGTGACCGCTCTTTGCCTTCACCAATTCTTCCAGGTACTTGTCACATGTACACAGTTTCTGAAGGAAGTTGGCAAGAGGTTGTTCCAAACATCTAGAAGAACTGACCACAGATCTTCTATGGATGTCAAATCAAATATTTGTTTGATTTAGCCCCATTGACATTCAATTGAGCAGTAACGGGTATATTTGACTATCACTCCATTTAGCTGGGGGAAACGCACTCCCATTTTCATGTTTTGTGGGGGTCCCAGTGATCATACAAAATTCACCTGTCCTATGTTTGTGGGCCAAGCTTTTTACCCCCTTCATCTTCTCCCAGTCAATACTGTATAGTATTGTTCTCAGTTCCAAAAGTGCAAAATGTACTACAGGGTCCCCCAAATGATATGCATAATTTGTCTTGTTGGTCTCCTTATATTGGCCGAGTGCCGTTTAGGCCCAAATAGACGCCAATGGCTATATCCCATGCATCCTTTGCTCTCCTTATGGCTCTGCGGCTGGACAGCGATAAGAACAGCTTCCCACTCCAACACAGCTTCCCGCATCATGACCAGTCATCCCTATGTGCCCAGCAAGGCTAGCCAGTTTTTCTCTAAAATATGGCTCCTTCCAGCAGTGGTTACGCAGGACTGCAATTTATTGCTAGGACTGATCCAACAACAGGCGAAACAACTCTCAAACTATGGCTCCATTCTGCCAATAGAATTGGTCTTTGCAGAAGGGTTCCTGGCACCAATTCTGCTCCAGAATGCTGCTTAGCATTTGGAATGAGACTTATTTTTTATAAGGGGGCATTGTATATAGACTGCAAACCTATCATGCAAAATATGTATGTTGGGAAGCTCAAAGCGAAGAGTTAATCTTATGAAGAGGTTGTAGGGTGTGCCTGGAGATATTGGATGATAGTAATTGTCCCAAAGTTTTGCAGAGACTGGGTCAGAGCTGCTGGTTAAAGGAAGGTCCGGTGCAATCAAGGCAGTATGTGAATGGTGCTGCCAGGAGCGTCCCACCACTCACATAAACGCCAACTAGCACCAGAATGTAGCAGTCAGGCATGTGCCATAAGGGGCCATATCCCCCTGCTAGGGGTGCAGGTTGGTTCACCTGCAAATAGCTATGCAGGTGCAGAGAACCTGTGAACCATGATTGTGTACCGCCCCCGTGTCAGCGGCCGAGCCGCTCGGATCCGGAACTGCGGTGGCTCGAGGGGTCTCCGGACTCGGGTGTTGGGGGTCGCGCGGACACTCGAATTGAAAAGGGGGAAGATATGTAGAGGAGGGGATTGGAAGTTCGTGACGCCACCCACGGTGCGTGGTAAGATGGTGTACCAGCACTGCTGTTGGGAGCGCCCGGTGGCGGTGGTATGGCAGCAAGGTATTTGACCCCTCCGTGGGTAGGGGGGTTTGCCCCGGGGGCCCGGTGATGACAGTTGAGGGATGCTGTTGGGGAGGAAAGGGTTTCTGCATACTCACTCAGTCCAAGAATACTGACACCGACAGCTTGTAAACCAGAATTCTGAGCACCGCTGCAGCAAGGAGGGAGCACGCTTGGATCCGTGCCCGTTGGTGTTGCTTGTTAGCCTACGGCCTTTTCCGTTGCACCTTCTTCACTATTTGAACCCTGTAGTGTGGAACTAGTCGGGTCCCCCTCACCCATATGGCTAACGGAGTGAGATTGCTCTCAGGGTTCACGCTTGGGATTTTCTGGACTGTGTTTGGGAAAGTCCTATCCCATCGGTGCGCCAGTACCCCGATTTTGGAGTGGGTGGAGGGTGAATCTTGAAGACTTCACCCCGTTGGGTAAATTACCAGGACGCATGAAGCTACTTCCCGGCCTAAGGTCTGCGTACCCCATCGTGCCCTGGCCCCTGCCCAGAGATGGCTCAAGGCCGCCGGCTGCCCTCCTCGGCAATCCCCTGCGACCAGGGTTCCAGCTCCTACCAGGCCCAGACCAATGTCTGCCACCTAATATTCTACCAGGAGCCCTGCTCCTCACACTTCTCTCTCTCTTTCTGACACTTCTCACTTCCCCTTTTCCAACCCCCCCAAGTGGGTGGCCCTTTTCCCTTCAGGTCCCCCAGTGGTGTGTCTGGTGGGTGTAGTGCAAAGTGTTCCTAGGGTTTTGACTGGCTCTGATCTTAGCAACACCAAAGAACAGGGATCCATAACCAAGGAGGATGCGGATACTGTGCAGAAGGGCAGATTGCACAATACCCTGTGACGACCTGATAGGCCAGGGTGTCACAATTGCAGAGAGCAATAGATAAGCCCAGGAGAGGAAGGATTGCCTATAACGTATGGCCCGGGTACAAAGAGTTCCGTGCAAACCAGGGGTGGATATATCATTGGTGCAACCTGTGCAGACTCACCGGACCGAAAAGTTAAGGAGTCCATCACTACCTCCAAAACAGGTGGCATTGTGAATTATGATGAGCTATTGGACTGGAAAAGGGTTCCGGTATATGGTTCTTGCTCAGGGGCACTTTTATGTCTGTGTCCGCCAGTCCAAACCGTTCCCTGGACTTGTAAGATGGAGTAAGCAAAAAAGGTACGAGAAAAGGAAGAAATCAGTGGTGTAGATGAAGAGCTGGTCCAGTCCCTAAGCTGTTTTGTCTACCTGTACTGCGAAAGGTGTATTCTACTAAACATATTATATGTGGTGTTGATTGTTATAAATGTGTATTAACATGTAAATGCTGATAACGGAAAGTAGGTTCTCGATGTAGCAGAGCCGGAGACGGTTACCAGTTTGTGCACCTATTGGGTGGCCTGGAGCAGCGGTAGATTAAATGTCAGATAGGACAGGGTTAAGTCAAGGTAGAGGAGGACAGCTGGCAAGTGGGTTGGCTATCCAGTTCTGGATAAGGATCTAGTAAGAGAAGATGAGGCCATGGTGTGAGGGCTAGTCCTGGAACCCTGAGGTAACCTCGAGAGGTCTGGAACCTACTGCTCACCCTGGCGGGCTTAGAGAGTTGTGCCACCAAAGAGCCTGTTGGGGCCCAGAAGTTGACGAAGGTATGAGGAAGAGGGGAAATGGAGACACAGACCCAGCAGCTTGAGGACAAGTTCCAAGATAGCGGGGAAAAGTTTGAGAAAGAGTACCCCAGAAACAATAGAATCAGAGCCGTGAGGAGTCGGGCAGTATCTGTCATAATGGTGGGAAGTATAAACTGAACAAGTTTCGTTGCCAAGTGAACCCTAGTGTTGAATGTGTTACTATTTCATCTACGACATGGGTCGGCAGCAGGGTGATGGACATGGGCCTGAAGAAACCATTAAGTGTCATGCACCCCACCCGAAGTCACACCCGTACACGGAGTCTCCTTGGCAAAGAAGCGCGGCACCCATACAGCACGACGTCCTTGCCTTCCTTCATAGAGGTGACCCCAGATGTTACTGTAGCACAGCAAGAAGGGTAAACTGGTATCGAAACCAACTGTAGAGTACACTCCGGTCTGTGCACCTGTAAGAGGGTCAGAAGCAGCATCGAGAAGCATGAAAGACAGTTCTGGACTGTAAAGCAGGCTTTACACGCTACGATATATCTAACGAAATGTTGGCGGGGTCACGTCGTAAGTGACGCACATCCGGCACCGTTAGTGATATCGTAGCGTGTGACAGCTATGAATGAGCAGAAATACTCACCTTCTCGTTCATCGTTGACACGTCGCTCATTTTCTAAAAATTGAACGTCCGGTTGTTCATTGTTCCCGAGGCAGCACACATCGCTCCGTGTGACACCCCGGGAACGATGAACACAGCTTACCTGCGTCCTCCGGCAATGCTGAAGGAAGGAGGTGGGCGGGATGTTTACGTCCCGCTCATCTTCGCCCCCCCGCTTCTATTGGCCGGCCGCTGTGTGACGTCGCTGTGACGCCGAACGTCCGTCCCCCTTCAGGAAGAGGATGTTCGCCGCCCACAGTGAGGTCATTTGGAAGGTAAGTACGTGTGACGGGGGGGTTACAACATTGTGTGACACGGGCAACAAATTGCCCGTGCCGCACAAACGATGGGGGCGGGTGCGATTGCAAATGCGATCACATGACATATTGAAACGTGTAAAGCAGCCTTAAGTATCCCGGATCTAAATACTGGGCCTTATTGTATACTCACCATAAATAATGGCCTCTCTCGTTACCTTGAACTCAATCCTCCACCCCTGATCCCATTGTAAACTGTTCGAGATTGTCAGCCTCAAATGGAAAGATTGTGGCCGTCGGCTTCTGAACCTTGTAAATAAATTGCTGATGCAGCCGCTACGTGCTGTGTGATAAGGACATTTTAACTTTTACCGCATTGGACCTCTTGGTTCCCGCCTGCCGTTATTTCCGCAGCCATCCCACGCTTTCACGTTACAAGGTAAAAACTAGTAACACGAAAGGCTATGTGTGACCTTCATCAGAGATACTTGTTCTCTTGTCATCTGCAAAGTCATCCAGATATGTAACCATGAAAGATTTATAGATGTCAGGACTGCTACTAGTACATTTTAATAATAAATAATAGATCCATGTGGAAGCTGCCCGTTATTGCCCATTTTACACATCTTTAAAATGAGTTATTGCCGCTCTCATCTTCTGTAGACGTTTTATGTGTCCCATCCTCTCTCGGTCTGACCTCCATCTACAATACATATTACATCTGACATCTCTCTCTCTTTCTAGATAAGTTACTGCCATTCCCATTCATCTTTCCATGTTTTCCCTCCTCCGTTGTCTCCACACCTGACCTTGATTTCATGGTATCTGTCAGTTGCCCCATGCGGATCTGATCTCCATCTGCATCTTATCTCCGCTTCCATTCACCCTCTCATCTCCGTATTTGATCTGTCATGTTCACTCACAACATATGATCGCTATCTTCACCATCTTCAGATTGTTTCTGTTATGGCCTGTCACAATATTTTTGATACGTATTACTTTTCTCACATCTATCACAATTTCATCTCTGACACCTCAATCTACTCCATATCTTTAAATCTCTTCTCGCGCCTCTTCCTTTGCATTTCCATCACACATGGGTGGTATGATAGGACATCCGATAATAGTGTGTTTGGGGCAGGAGGATGACCAAGGTCGGGCTTTGATATCCCTCTAAAACTTTTTGTTCAGAAACATTAAATGGTTGTTACTTGATCTCACTAACCCATTAATCTACCAGAGTTCCCTGTGATGGACACGAGCTCTGACACAAGGTCCAACAGAAGACAACCCAATTTGGAGGTCACTTTAGAGCCAGTCACTGCTCACGATGGTCTGTCATGCTCCTGTAACGTACCAGGAAGGGGCAGTCGTGGGCAATGGTTATAGTCCTCAACCCACCCCGGCACGCTATAGACACGCGAGGCAGAGTGGTGTATGGAGTGGGTGTGGATCTGTCATGTTCACTCACAACATATGATTGCTATCTTCACCATCTTCAGATTGTTTCTGTTATGGCCTGTCACAATATTTTTGATATGTATTACTTTTCAAAATCTCAGCTCTGACACCTCAATCTACTCCATATCTTTAAATCTCTTCTCGCGCCTCTTCCTTTGCATTTCCATCACACATGGGTGGTATGATAGGACATCCGATAATAGTGTGTTTGGGGCAGGAGGATGACCAAGGTCGGGCTTTGATATCCCTCTAAAACTTTTTGTTCAGAAACATTAAATGGTTGTTACTTGATCTCACTTACCCATTAATCTACCAGAGTTCCCTGTGATGGACACGAGCTCTGACACAAGGTCCAACAGAAGACAACCCAATTTGGAGGTCACTTTAGAGTCAGTAACTGCTCACTAGGGTCTGTCATGCTTCTGTAACATACCAAGAAGGGGCAGTCGTGGGCAAGGGTTGTAGTCCTCAATCCACCCTGGCATGCTGCAGACACGGGGGGGCAGAGTGGTGTATGGAGTGGGTGTGGATCTGTCATGTTCACTCACAACATATGATTGCTATCTTCACCATCTTCAGATTGTTTCTCTTATGGCCTGTCACAATATTTTTGATACGTATTAATTTTCAGAAACTCATCTCTGACACCTCAATCTACTCCATATCTTTAAATCTCTTCTCGCTCCTCGTCCTTTGCATTTCCATCACACATGGGTGGTATGATAATACTATTCAATAATAGTGTGTTTGGAGCAGGAGGATGACCAAGGTCGGGCTTTGATATCCTTCTAAAACTTTTTCTTAAGAAGCATTAAATGGTTGTTACTTGATCTGACTTACCCATTAATCTACCAGAGTTCCCTGTGATGGACACGAGCTCTGACACAAGGTCCAACAGAAGACAACCCAATTTGGAGGTCACTTTAGAGCAAATGACTGCTTACTCTGGTCTGTCGTGCTCCCCTTACATCTAGTTCCCAGCAAGTGTTTTGCCAATGGCTTTGCCATTTTAGTCATCTTTGCTGATGCCAAATTTGTATTTTGGGGATTTATTTTTAATTCAGAATTTAGAATATTTATCCTCACTTTTGGTAAAGTAAGGGAGGAGGAGAAAGGTTAGTGTCTTCAGGTCTGTCTAATCTCAGAGTCGAGGCTCATTCAGACGTCCATGCCAATTAGTCTGAGCATGGAGCACTGAAGCATGAACTGACTACGGTTCTCCCGACCCAAGTGAGACAGCTTTAGATATTTCTTGAATCCGTGGCCAGTCTGTGCCCCTACAGATTGGTACAGACATCTGAATGAGTCCTTAGGGTGTGGAGGTTCTTATGAGAACACACTAAAGGTTTGTTGCCACCCAATGAGACAGGTTCAGATATTTCTTGAATCCGTGCCCAGTCTGTGCTTGGACAGATTGGCACAGACATCTGAATGAGTCCTTAGGGTGTGGAGGTTCTCATGAGAACATGCTAAAAAAAATCTGTGGCCACCCAATGAAACAGGTTCAGATATTTCTTGAATCTGTGGCCAGTCTGTTCTTAGACCGATTGTCACAGACATCTGAATGAGTTCCTTAGTTCTCATGAAAACACGTTAAAACAATCTGTGGCAACAGCCACCAGGTCCCTGCTGGTCATGAAGTCATTATTTGAAGTCCAGCAGGGATCAATGTAGCAGCAAGGCCAAAGCTGATGGTGGGTTCCCATAGTGAGTTTAGGTTATTTGCCTCTTTAACTCAGGTGGCTGCTCATCGTCCATTTTTTAAAGACGGCGGCAAACCCTTTTAAGCATAGACCATCAATATTTTTGCCATAAAATAACATTTTTTTTACAGGTTAGCTCTTTTAAAGTGAACTAGGCTAAGCGGAAATACCTGTCACGCTTAGACTGGCATGTGTCCGACACACAGCGTGACAGATACTCACAGAACAAAGAGTATCTGGTGGCAAAATACACGGGTTTCAACAGGGATGTTAACGGAGAGGAAGACTCTGATGGGAGATAGAGGGGAATAGGACAAGTCCTGACACTAACCTGTTTCTGGTCCCTAAGCTCTCCTAACATCCCTATACGAGTCCTTCCTCTCGTCGCCATCAGGTGCCTAGTCCCTTAATTTCTCTCTACTCACACTGGGTAGTGACAAGGCCGGTGAGTACACTAGATGTCACCATTACAGTAACGACACACAGGAGAAGGAGGACAGACAGGGGACATAGACAAAAGGATAGATAAACTAACCTAACGGCTGCAGCCAAACCCCAAGGCTGCAGGCGACACAGCTCCAAACAGTAGCTCCAGGAGCAGAACACCAGCAGCTCCTAGAGCACTTCATCCCTCCAAGGTGGTCAAAAACAGAATGAGATTCTAATACCAGCATCAAGTGATGGATCATGTGACTATTTAAAGGCGATAGGAGTGGTCACAAACCGGCTGCACCTGAAGGGAACTAACTGAGCTGCTAACAAGGAAAATTACATTACCCCTCGCTACACCAACAGAAAGCAAATATATATAAAATCCAGAGTCTCACAAGACAATGTGAGGCTCCGGTCCCAAACCGGTCACAAGTCTCCTAAAGACGGGAGACACACGTGACAATACCAGGCACAACCTGGAAACATGTGCGGTGTTAGCCCTTTAACAACCTGGCAATCATTTCCATTTGCCATCTCTCTCCTCTCTATTCGTTCCTTCTTTCTCCCTGCCTTCGTACTTCATATTTTCCCTCTTAATCTCTCATTATCTTTTGATCCTTTTCATTATCTTTTTATGAAGACATTATTTTCTTATTCATCTTATTGTATTACTTTAACTCGATGCACTATTACTTATTTATCCACATGCAAACACTTTTAACATAATGCGTCTTTTGTACATTTGTGATTGTCTTTCACTTCTCCGCGTCGGTATTATAAATTCATCGCCCTGAGATCGGCGGTTGGATGTTGCAAATGGCTTCAATAAAGTGTGACACTGCTTCCAGATGGAAAGGAATAAAGACTGACTTATTTATGAAGTAGAACATTCAGCACTTAAAGGACTATTTCTTCCGATAACGGGTTGCGAAGTGTCAAAGTGATGTCATATCTAGTAACCAATCAAAATATGGCATACCATTTCATTTTACCTACTTTTATTTTATTTAGCAAAACAATAAAAAAAATGGAGAAGAAACCAATCATCACATCATCTTGTATTGTTCATCAGCTGCAGTAGAAGAAAACTGTCCCCGTGGCACCACGCGTAGGTAGCTACCCCGAAAGCCAATGTCTGACCCAAAAAGAGCCTTGATGTTAGGCTCACCTGTCTCAGCTCCGGGGTTAGCCTTCACTCCATTGCCTTTTGGATGCTCCCTTTTGCTGTGCTCCACTCTGGGTTTTAGAAATTGCTCAGCGTACCTAACTTACCTTATCATATATGTCTTGTAAGATCCGCGTAGACACATGTATAGTGTTTGAGTATTCAGTCACTGTCATCTGGTTACCATTATAATGTACTGTACCTTTAGGTAGAATCATCTCTTCAAACGACTGGTGTCTACAACTTTCATCTACTACTTCTCGACCTGCTTGTTAATCCACTCTATGCTGTAAGCATTACGAACTTTTATTTAGCAATATTCACATTATGCTGCAATTATCTTTGAATTCTCCTATCATTTTTACAACTTGTATCTACTACTACTCAGACCTGCTTTTTAACCAATTGTTTGCTGTAAGCATTGTGTACAGTTATTTAGCGAGCATGCACATTATACCGCAATTATTTTTGCATTCTCATGTGGTTTTTAGAGCTTGCATTTACTAATCTTCAGACCTGTTTGATAACCCATTGTTTGCTGTAAGCATTGTGTACAGTTATTTAGAGAGCATGCACATTATACTGCAATTATCTTTGCATTCTCCTGTGGTTTTTAGAACTTGCATTTATAAATCTTCAGACCTGTGTGATAACCCATTTGGTTGCTGTAAGCATTGTGAACGGTTATTTAGAGATCATGCACATTATACTACAATTACGGTATCTTTGCATTCTCATGTGGTTTTTAGAGCTTGCATTTACTAATTCTTCTGTTCAATCCATTGTTTGCTGTAAGCATCATGTACAGTTATTTAGAGAGCATGCACATTACACTGCAATTATCTTTGCATTCTCAAGTGGTTTTTAGAGCTTGCATCTACTAATCTTCAGACCTGCTTGATAACCAATTGTTTGCTGTAAGCATTACGGACAATTGATTAGAGACTATTCACATTATGCTGAAACAACTATGCATTCTCCCATTGTTTCTTCAACCTGCATCCACTACTCCTCAGACCTGCTTGTTAACCCATTGTTTGCTGCAATAATTATTTACATTAAGCTGAAACACCTATGTACTCTCCTGAGGTTTCTTCAATTTGCATCCACTACTCCTGAGACCTGCTTATTAACCCATGATTTGCTGTAAGCATTGTGGACAATTACTTCAAGACTATTCAGGTTATACTGCAGTCCTCTCTGCATTCTTTTGTGGTTCCTGCAGGTTACATCTACTAATCCTTAGACCTGATTGTTAACCCATTGCAGCTATTGCTGCTGGTGTCATTAGGAGTTGTAGTTTCATACGATACAAATGTTTATGAGTCTGACCTAACAGTGCAATTGATTTACCATAAACTGATGGTGGTTCTGGTGCTCAATTGATGTATGAATTATGGTCCTAGTGATGTATTCATGTACTGATGGTGGTTCTGGTGATTTATTTACTAATTGTGGTCCTGGTAATCTATTTATGTACTGATGGGGGTTTTGGTGATTCATTAATTCACTAATTGTGGTCCTGGTAATGTATTAATGTACTGATAGTGGTTCTTGTGATGTATTCATGTACTGATGGTGGTTTTAGTGATTTTTTTTCTGCACTGCTGGTTCTCATGATGTATTTAAGTACTAATGAGGGTTTTGATGCTGTGTTTCTGTACTGATGGGGGCTTTGGTGATGTATTTCTGTACTGCTGGTGGTTCTGGTGATGTATTTCATTTCTGCTGGTGGTTCTGGTGAAGTATTTCTCTTCTGCTGGTGGTTCTGGTGATGTATTCTTGTGCTGTTATTGGTTCTGATCCTGTACACATGTAGCAATTCATAACATGTAACATTGTGATACATTGCTAACGTTTATAAACATTTAAACGTTTATAAACGTTTATAATAAAAAACATACATAGAGGCAAAAGCAGGAATAAAAGGGATAAAATACAGAGACATCTTATCAATTGGATCCGTGAGACTTTCTGGTGGAGGAGAATACTGCAGGAAATATGGACAGATCTCCAATATTCATTGATTTTCTGGTATCACTGATGTCCCACGGACCACACTATTGTGTGATCCGTGAAACACGAAACACGTACCAGAAAAAAAGTATCTTTGCAATAAAAAGCTTTTTATACTTACCATTCGCAGCGATGCTGTGTTCAGCCACTGCTGGCTGCTGCTTCCATGCCACCGCGACCCGGAAGTAGCTGCAGAGGGGAGACTGCGGCGGCCGGATAAAGGAATGTCGGAGATTCAGCACCATGGACAGCAAGAGTGGGGACAGGTGGGTTTGGAATACCTGTTCTCCATGTACTATCACGGATCACGAATAGCACGAGGAGAACACACGTATGCCGTGAATCACGGCACACAGAGGGACATATGCGTTTTTAACACATCAGTGAAAAACGTCTCTTTTTCACTGATGTGTGAAACAGGGGTTAAGTAGTATTATTCCACAGGAACCTCCTAGAGAAACAATATGGGCATTACCTTACCGAATACATTTCAAGCGTTCTAGACATACCACACATACATATAATATATCCATTAATCAGTGAGATATTGCATTCCTGGGAATTGCCAAAACTTTTGCAATTTTACCCACAAATGTTAATATGTTCCCTGATCATGAATGTGTGCATAGATTGTGTCAAGCTTTAATTATATAGATACATGGCATGGAAAATATTGTACTTCCATTGTCATGTAAAGCCTTTTGACAAGGAGCCGCGCTGTTTGCCTTCAAGCAGTATTTGTCACTTTGCCTTGATTTGCAACTCTTTAGTAATTAGGATGTATACAGCCAAAATGTGTTCTTCTACAACTGTCAGCCACTTGTTAATTCCTCTATGTATATCCTCCTTGTCTGCTCTTCATCGGATAACCTACATCAATTATCCGTTCACAGCAGGGGGCGCAGGCAGAGATTCTTGGCCCCCAGCCTTGGATCTATAAAACTTTAACTCCATTTATGATAGACCCTTTGGCTTCAGTTTTGCATAGATTTTTTGTTTTGTTTAAAATGACATAAAAAGAGACAGCTGCACTCTGAAATGCTAAAGTATGAAACCCATAAATGTAAGAATACAGATATGCATTACTGCTAAAGAAAAAATTTAGATATTTAGCATATGTACCGCCCCCATGTCAGCAGCCGAGCCTCTCGTATCCGGAACCGCGGTGGCTCATGGGGTCTCCGGACCCCCGAATGTAAAAGGGGGGATATGTACAGGGGGGTTAGGAGTTTGTGACGCCACCCACGGTGTGTGGTAAGAGGGAGTACCACCACTGCTGTTGGGAGTGCCCGGTGGCGGTGGTATCGCAGCAAGGTATTTGACCCCTCCATGGGTAGGGGGGTTTGCCCTGGGGCCCGGTGGTGGTGCTGGGGGTGCCATTGGGAGAGGAAAGGGTTTCTGCATACTCACTCAGTCCAAGAATACTGACACCGACAGCTTGTAAACCAGAATTCTCATCACCGCTGCAGCAAGGAGGGAGCTCGCTTGGATCCGTGCCCTTGGTGTTGCTTGTTAGCCTGTGGCCTTTTCCATGGCACCTTCTTCACTATTTGGACCCTGTAGTGTGGAACTAGTCGGGTGCCATTCACCCGTATGGCTAACGGAGTGAGCTTGCTCTTAGGGTTCACGCTTGGGATTTAATGGACTGTGTTTTGGGAAAGTCCTATACCCTCGTTGCGCTAGTACCCCGATTTTGGAGCGGGTGAGGGATGAATCTTGAAGACTTCACCCCCGTCAGGTAAATTACCAGGATGCTTGAAGCTACTTCCTGGCCTAGGGTCCACGTACGCCGTCGTGCCCTGGCCCCTGCCCGGAGATGGCTCAAGGTCGCCGGCTGCCCTCCTCGGCAGATCCGTGCCCCTTGACATGATCCCCTGTGACCGGGGTTCCAGCTCCTACCAAGCCCAGACCAACGTCTGCCACCTAGTAGTCTCAAGGAGCCCTGCTCCACAACGGTGACCTCTCATTTCGAGAGCCACCTCTCCACACTCCTCCTTTTTCACTTTCTCTCTCTCTTCTCACTTCTCACTTCCCCTACCAACCCCCCAAATGGGCGGCCCTATTCCCTTCAGGCCAACCAATGGTGTGTCTGGTGGGTGTGGTGCAAAGTGTTCTTAGGGTTCTGACTGGCTCTGATCTTAGCAACACCAAAGGACAGGGATCCGTAACCAAGGAGGATGCGGATACTATGCAGAAGGGCAGGTTGCACAATACCCTGTGATGACCTAATAGGCCAGGGCGTCACACATACAAAAATGGCTATTTCCAGTCATGCGCAGTATGAATCCGGGTGTACACCTCCCAGCTTCAGAGAGGTCTACTGCGATGACCGGAAATGTCCGGCATTCAGAAGCGCGGTCACAGCGAACACAAGTACGCGTGGCACCGCTGGTGATGCTGAATTGAATAGCATGTAAGTACACCCCTGTGGGCCCATGTGGACGTACTAACATGCTAAGAGGATGGGCTAGTAGGGGTATATAACAACCTTGGAACTAGTCCCCACGCTCATTAGCATAAGACAAAAGATCTTTAGAAATACTTTTTATCTATGCTGGTGTATACAGGTACGGTTAGGCAGGGATTAGCAATATGCACCCAGAACTGCTCATGGCTCTGGGTGCATATTGCACCTGACAGGTTCCCTTTAAGCTGCAGGTTAATAGCATTCTGAACCTGCCTGGCACCTGCACATTAAACCTCACTGTCAGGAGGAGATTAACTTTATTCCTCCCGGCAGCTGTTACGCCTAGGGATAAAAGCCAAACCAGCCGTATAGTACAATACAAAGGGAAGGGGAAAGGAATTCCCTAACGTAAGGGAAAGAGGGAAGCAGTGACCCCTGACAATAACCTGCAGCTCATTCTCACTGCCCTCACCAACCCTTTACATGTTCCGCACCTGTCAATGAGCAGGAATACCTCATCCTAGGCAAACCCTAATCTGGGCCCTAAGTAAGGATGGCAGATATGAGTGCTTGTCAACACGACTATTGCTAAGGGAAAGAAAAGGAAACAATACAGGGGAAACACAAATGCTACCAACAGAGCCCAGTAAGATAGCAAAAAGTAAAACACTTATCTGAGGAGCAGCTACCACAGAAGTCTCTGGAACAACAAGAGGAGACGACCGCTGTAGTCCACAGCCAGGAAGAACTATAAACCGCACTCAAACCACCCCATGGTGAGGTTTATAAAGGAAGTCAGAGGCTGGCAACCGAAAGGAAAAGCTAACAGTTTCCCAGGGTAGTAGAGTCTGCTGCTGCAAAAACAGAGAATTTTTCAGAGAAAAACATAGTTTTATAGCTGCCAGGGACCAAGCCTTATGGGATACTACTCAGATAGGCGGGTACCCAGAAGCTTTTCCCCACCCACTGCCCTGGAGTGACAGGTCTCACTCTGTGTGTGTATGTATAGGTAGAGACCTATCTCTCCAGGGCATGTGAACAAAGTCTTATACTGAATTTCCCCTCCTAACATTTATCTTTTTAGAAGACCACCCAAAATGAGTCTTCAATAACCTGTCTTCTGGAAGATGTAAGCGTCTTGTAAGCATTTATTATGTGACTTGCTGGTGTAATTAATGCTTATCTGACCTTATCTGGCGCAGTGTAATTAAGACAGCGCTAGATGATAAAATACAATATGGGCTTGTTTGTCTACGAGGCTGAACCGATCCCCGAAATATTACTACTAGCTTCACGCAACAAGGCAATGTTCTTTTCTATAATCTAAGAGCCTCTGCCAGATTGATAGCGTTTATTTGCCAATAAACAGATAATTGGAGAGCCATCTCTGTTAATAGACACATTTCTTAATTAAATCTGGCCCTTGCCTCTAAAAAATGTGTGGCGTTTCAGATGAGAAGCTATTATTTGACTTTACTATGCTTCGCTTCTGCTAAAAGTGTAATGAAAGCATTTTTAAATGGAGTGATATGAACTTCGAAAAAAAAAATGTTTGTTTCCTGAAACAGCGCCACTCTTATCCGCAGGCCATGATTTGTATTGCAGGTCAGGTCAAATTAAATTAATGAGAATGAGTCTCAATAGCATGGTTCTGTAAAAAATATTCAGATTCAATAATTATATGAGGGCACAACTATGCACATGTGAAAAACAAAAAGAAAAATCAAAGAAACACAACATTAGGATGAATATAGAACTTATAACTATCCGAACACCATCTACCTAAATGCTTGATATTGTCATCACTTAAAAGGAATCTGTCAGCAGGATTTTGCTATGTAATCTGTGGGTAGCATGAAGTAGAGGTCGAGACACTGATTTCAGGGATGTGTTACTTATTAAGCTGTGTGCTGTTGTTTTAATACAATGAGTGTTTTATCAGCAGGAGATTATCACTGCTATACTAGGTCCCAAGTGAAGTCTGGTCCAAACACGCCCCCATCATTGATTAGCAGCTCAATGTCACTATACAATGTACACAGAAAGCTGGGGCTTGGGCAGGGGCAGCTTTCTGTCCTCTGATTGTGTCACAACTGCAGCAAGCAGTAAGCTAAGTGACACATCGCTGGAATCAGGGTCTCTTTCTCTACATTATACTGATCTCAGATGCGGTTGTAGCCCCAATCTTGAATGAATGGGTCCAAATTTGGTAACTTAAATTGTGTTAATGAGGACAAATTCATGTGAATTAGAATGCAGGAACATCTGCATACCTCCGAATTATCCTGAATATGACATGACATTAATACACTTTGTTCAGTAGGATAAAGAGTTGCACACAAGTCACAATGTATAGGGGAATGATGAAAAGCAAAACTGCTATGGGAATACTAGACTGAAAAATACAATGGACTATCTGAAAAAGTGAAAAAAAATGAAAAATGGAATATGCATAACTGCTATGAATAATAGGAATATAAGAGATGTTTAGCCATTGTATTGATCAATGCAAAAGAGCCCCAAAACCAACGCCAAGGTAATCTCTATTTTTTGGGTCACTAGCCTATATGTAACCTCACCTGCAGTTAAAAAACTCGCTCTGTATGGGAAGCAAAGGACCAAGCTATATATGTGAAGTGAAACAAATGGCTATGGGTGGGGCAGGGTTCTCAGACATAAAGTGCATACTAACTAAAGTCTGTACGTCTGGAACTCCAATGGTGTGAACATGGTGCAAGACTCAAAAACATAACTATACAATAGGATAAAGAGTTGCATACAAGTCACAATGTATAGGGGAATGATGAAAAGCAGAACAGCTATGGGAATACTAGACTTTGTGCTGCCGGGACATCATACTGTGTGTGAGGGGAATTTATTGTGGAGACATACTGTAATACTGTGTGTGGGGGGAATGTATTTGTGGGGACATCATACTGTGTTTGTGGGGAATGTATTGTGAGAACATCATACTGTGTGTGGGGAATGTATTGTGAGAACATCATACTGTGTGTGGGGAATGTATTGTGAGAACATCATACTGTGTGTGGGGTAATGCACTCTAGGAACATCATACTGTGTAAAAGGTATTGCACTGTGGGGACCATCATACTGTGTGGGGATGTACTGTAGTGAGACCAGTGGTGACTTACTGTGTGTGGGAGAATATACTGTGGGGACACCATATTGTATTGGGCTGTACTTTGGGGACATCTTACTGTGGGAGGGGTTCTGTGGGGACATCATACTGTGTGTGGGGGGAATGTACTGTGAGGACATATTATGTGTGGTGGAATGTACGGAGTGAACATCATACTGTGTGTGAGGGAATGCATTGTAGAAGCATCATAATGTGTGCGGGGAGAATGTATTGTGGGGACATCATGCGGTGTGTAAGGGAATTCACTGTTGGGACATCATACTGTGTGTGGGGGAAATGTATTGTAGGGACATCATATTGTGTATACAGGAATGTTTTGTAGGAGCATCATATTATGTGTGGCAATGTATTGTAGGGACATCATGCTGTGTGTAAAGGAATGCACTGTGGGGACATACTGTGTGGAGGGGAATGTATTGTGGGGATATCCTATTGTTTGTGGGGTAATGTACTGTGGGGATAGCATACTGTGTGTGGGAGGTGTACTGTGGGAACATCATACTGTGTGTGGGAGTAATGTACTGTTGGGACACCATATTGTGTGTTGATGGCTGTACTAATGGGACATCATACTGTGTGTGGGGAAATGTACTGGGGGGACATTATACTGTGTGTGAGGGCAATGTACTGAGAGGACATCATATTGTGTGTGGTAGAATGAACTGTGGGGACATCATACTGTGTTTGGGGAATGTACTGTGGGAATAGCATATTGTGTGTTGGTGGCTGTACTAATAGGACATCATACTGTGGGGACATCATACTGTGTGTGGGGGAATAAACTGTGGGGACATCATACTGTGTGTGAGGAGAATGTACTGAGAGGACATCATATTGTGTGTGGTGGAACATACTGTGGGGACATCATACTGTGTGTGGGGAAATATACTGTGGGGACATCATACTGTGTGTGGTGGGGTGTACTGTGCCATGCTCCTGTAGGGGGTTAGGGTTACGCCCACCCCTTAATTGGCAGCCGGAACACTGGTGGTCCATGTACAACTTATGAAGATTTATGTATTGTGTAAAACTGCCTCCAGGTGGTAGAGGTGTAGCATAGCTGTCCTGGCACCTGGGTGGGTAGAAGGAGGAGTGTATATAAAGGAGAGATAGTTAAGAGGATGACAGGAGAGTCCCAGTGGAGCAACTGTGAGAATAGCCCATTTGAAAGTCTGACCCTAAGGGTCACCCCTGCGGCCGTGACACTCGGGATCCTTTCCGAATTGTTTAACTGCATTCCCCAAGAAGAGGGGTATACCCTGACGGTTGGGGGTCTGGCGTTCGTATTACCTGGCTCGTGATACTCAACAAATTCCTCACTAACTGAAGGTCAGTGCGCCTTCAAGGAGTAGGGTATGGCTGGATGGCCTGGGCATGGATGGGAGAGCCCTGTCGGTTGCGGTCCTTCTTACGTGGTTAGTGTCCCCTGTGGGTGGGGTGAAGTAGCTCAATGGATTTAATGAACCGGTCGGTGCCAGCGTGAAGTATAATGAAGGAATGAGAGGCCTTGAGGTGCAGACAGAACCCAGGTGCATGTAACACGAACTTCTGCTAAATTGTGTATGAGAAGAAAGGGTGAAAGGAACCCCTATAGGAAGTGTACCGGTACCGGCGAAGCTCGGACCAAAGTGCTGTAGAAGTTGAAGAAAAATAAAGTTTGCATGTTTAATAGAAGAAACCTTGTCTCGACCTTATTTGCTGAGAGCAAGAAAGTGGTGTTGCCTGAACAGTTATGGAGTTATCCTGTGTGTGGTGCAGCGACAGGGAGGTGACGGGTTAACGGACGGCGGCACTGCGGCCTGCTACCACGACTACAACCAATGCCTGCCCCGTGCCCTCAGCCACACTCCTGTTCAGTGAGCTACCACCTGCAAAGCATCCATTGGCAGACTGGAGCTGAGCCAAGCTTGGGGGCAGCGTCTAGCGTTGAAGCTTACCCCTGGTGGAAAAAGCAACTACTGATAGGGCCGGTGCAGGACTTGAGTGCTGCCAGTGAGATGCTCCTCGGGCCAGGCAGACCCTTCTGAAGTGACCTTCTGGGCCACTTGTCCCAGTAGACCTTAAGCCATGTCTGACCAAGGTATTCAATGAGACATAGAGTTGATCTACTCACGGTCCTCTGAGGTAAAATGGCTTCTTTCCGCCATGTAGCCTTTAAACCCCAAATTATCCCACCTACCTGCTTTTCAACACTTAATCCCTGTTCCTAATTTTCCAGCTCCTGCTCCCACTCCACCTACACATTAACCCATGCAGTCCCAGGAACCCTCGTTACTCACTTTGATGCCTATAAACACGGAACTGTAAATTCACAACTCTCTCCTCTGCTGCTGCTCAGACGTGGCCTTGCTTTAGGTGCTCATGTGCTATTGCTGCAGAGAAGAGATGTTTCTCCCCTTCACGATTACAAGTTGGTCAGTTTGTAGTCAGTGCAGAAAGTCTAGTTACAAACTAGATGTGTTCTGTGGGATTGTTGGTAACCCAAATATGTATGTAAGTTGGAGCAGAGCTATGAAACCTCAACACTGACCGCTATGGTTCCACCGCTGCTCACCACCTGCCACATGTTACTCTTCTTTCCACTTTCGCACACCGCATCTCCGACATCTTCACATTAGACCTGGACTTCCCTCCACATCCAGGCCTTGGAGGTTACTTCGCATCTCAAGGTCCCCACATCAAGCCTCGTCTGACCAGAAGTCTTGGAGATGCATCACGCGATGATGGAAAGGAAAAGACCAGATGACGAGTAGCAGGGTGACCAAAAAGGTATTAGTTGTTTTTTGTAACCAATACTTACCTCTCCATCCACCTTCCTGATCGCCATCACTGTGCATGATAAGGTTGCGAAAATGACCTTATAACACAGTGAGCTCTGGCCTAAAGTGAAGAGGTCGGAGATACATCACGTGACAATGGAAAGAAGAAGACTGGACGGTGGCCGGAGAGGTCAGTATTGAGGTAAGTATTTGAGGGGTTGAACATCCGACATTCGTAACTAAGGGCCTTACGTTAACTGGATGCTCATAATTCGGAATCTGTAATTTGGAATAAGCGTAACGGGCTCAGACACTGCGCAACTGCTTGACCATGCAACTTAGAGGAAGTACTGCTATACACCGTGTATTTTTGGTGGCCACAGGAGTTGGTGTCTAATGAATGGTGCGGCAACTGGGTGTTGTTGCTAGAGATGAGCGAACCGGTCCCGGTTCGGCTCGAGGTCGGTTCGCCGAACGGAGGTCCCGTTCGAGTTCGGCTCGTCGAACGTTCGACGAACCGAACTCGAACTGCATAGGAAACAATGGCAGGCAATCACAAACACAGAAAAACACCTAGAAAACACCCTCAAAGGTGTCCAAAAGGTGACAAACAACTCAAACACATGGGAAAGTGACAAGGACATATACTCATGCGAAAACAAAACAGCTGGACAAGGAAAAAGAGGAGGACACACAGATATAGGCATGGCACGCCCTTCTAAAATCATGTAAAACACCGCAAGGTGACTCCAAGCGTAGTCTCCCTTTTTTTCCAAAAATTGGGCCCCACACACACCCACCCCTTCAGTGGCAGCAGTTGGGCCCCAGTTGTACAATTCACAGCTAGATTTGCATCAAGCACATTCAAAAATACGCCATAATTAGCCGTCCCCAGGATGACACCGGGGTAGGTAGCAAAGTCTTTCCTGATACCAGCTCTGTTCATCTTGGCTTCTTTTAAAAACACAGAAAGCAAGGGTTACTCCAAGCGGAGTCTCCCTTTTTTTCAAAAATTGGGCCACACAGACACCCACCCCATCACTGGCAGCACTTGGGCCCTAGTTGCAAACAGGATGTTTTGATTTGCATCAAGCACATTCAAAAATACGCCATTTTTATCCGTCCCCAGGATGACACCGGGGTAGGTAGCAAAGTCTTTCCTGATCCCAGCTCTGTTCATCTTGGCTTCTTTTAAAAACAATGTAAGCAAGGGTTACTCCAAGCGGAGTCTCCCTTTTTTTCCAAAAATTGTGCCCCACACACACCCACCCCTTCAGTGGCAGCAGTTGTGCCCCAGTTGTACACTTCACAGCTACATTTGCATCAAGCACATTCAAAAATACGCCATTCTTATCCGTCCCCAGGATGACACCGGGGTAGGTAGCAAAGTCTTTCCTGATCCCAGCTCTGTTCATCTTGGCTTCTTTTAAAAACACAGCAAGCAAGGGTTACTCCAAGCGGAGTCTCCCTTTTTTCCAAAAATTGGGCCACACAGACACCCACCCCATCAGTGGCAGCACTTGGGCCCTAGTTGCAAACAGGATGTTTTGATTTGCATCAAGCACATTCCAAATCCACAAGCATTTACTCTCCCCAGGATGACACAGGGGTAGTAAATTCCTTGTGGATCCATGACTTGTTCATTTTGATGAACGTCAGTCTGTCCACATTGTCACTGGACAGACGCGTGCGCTTATCTGTCAGCACACACCCAGCAGCACTGAAGACACGTTCAGAGACAACGCTGGCAGCTGGACACGACAAAATCTCCAAGGCGTAAGTTGAGAGCTCTGGCCATTTTTCTAGGTTTGAAGCCAAAAAGGAGCAAGGCTCCAGTTGCACAGTCATGGCATCGATGTTCATTTGGAGATACTCCTGTATCATCCTCTCCAGCCGTTGACTATGTGTCAGACTTGTTGTCTCTGGTGGCCTTGCAAAAGAGGGTCTAAAAAAATTATGAAAAGATTCAATAAAATTGCTGTTACCAGCACCAGATACGGTGCTACTGGTACGGGTAGACTGTTGAAGATGACGAGACCGTCCCATGTTTGTCAAGTTACAACTGGGAGATTCCCTCCCTGCACCTGCACGGTTGTTTGGTGGAAAAGCCGAGCTAAGATCGAGTAACAGCTTCTGCTGATACTCCTGCATACGTGCGTCCCTTTCTATGGCTGGAATTATGTCACAAAATTTGGACTTGTACCGGGGATCTAATAGTGTGGCAATCCAGTAGTCATCATCACTTCTAATTTTGACAATACGACTGTCATGTTGGAGGTAGTGCAACAAAAAGGCACTCATGTGTCTTGCGCAGCCATGCGGACCAAGTCCACGCTGTGTTTGTGGCATAGAGGTGCTAACCGTTCTTTCTTCCTCTGACATCTCCCCCCAACCTCTTTCAACTGAAATTTGACCAAGGTCTCCCTCATCCGCTGAGTCTTCCATGTCCATGGACAGTTCGTCCTCCATTTCTTCATGTTCTCCTGCACCTTGCTCAACATTTCGCCTGCTACTATGCGCCCTTGTCGATCCCTGTCCCCCATGGTCCCATGCCTGCTGCGTTGGTGATGATGAACGTCTGGACCTTGGTGATGTTGTTGTCCCTTGCGCATATGAATTCTCCTGTAGTTCCTCCCCTTCATGTTGTCCCACCCCCTGACTCCGAATAGTGTTTAGCGTGTGCTCCAGCATGTAAATGACTGGAATCGTCATGCTGATAATGGCATTGTCAGCGCTAAACATATTCGTCGCCATGTCGAAACTGTGCAGAAGGGTGCATAGGTCCTTGATCTGAGACCACTCCATCAGGGTGATCTGCCCCACCTCTGCATCTCGTTGGCCCAGGCTATACGTCATGACGTATTGCACCAGGGCTCTGCGGTGCTGCCACAGTCGCTGTAACATGTGGAGAGTTGAATTCCAGCGTGTCGCCACATCGCATTTCAGGCGATGAACCGGCAGGCCGAAAGACTTCTGGAGCGATGCAAGTCGCTCTGCTGCGGCGCTTGAACGGCGGAAGTGAGCAGACAGTTTTCGTGCCCTGTTCAGAAGGCCATCTAGGCCGGGATAGTGTGATAAAAATTGCTGGACGACAAGGTTCAACATGTGAGCCATACAAGGTACATGTGTCACCTTGCCCAGGCGAAGGGCCGCACCCAGGTTTGCAGCATTGTCGCACACGGCCTTACCAGGCTGCAGGTTGAGTGGAGACAACCATTTATTAAACTCGGACCGCAGAGCTGACCACAACTTCTCAGCTGTGTGACTCTTATTCCCAAGACATGTCAAGCTAAAGACCGCCTGATGCCGTTGCGCTCTGCTGCCAGCATAGTAATGAGGCGTGCGTGATTCCTTCTGCGCAGTGAGAACGCTGGTGGCCTGACCAGGCAGGCTTGGGGCGGAGGTGGAGGACCCAGATGAGGTGGAGGATGCAGAAGCAGTGGCGGAACTTGGACAGACAGAGGATTGACACACAAGTCGTGGGGACGGCAAGACTTGTGCAGCAGACCCTTCACCATCTATCACCATAGTTACCCAGTGCCCAGTCAGCGACATGTAACGTCCCTGTCCATGCTTACTGGTCCAAGTATCGGTGGTGAAATGCACCCGTTCACACACAGAGTTTCTCAAGGAAGCGGTGATGTTGTGTGCGACATGCTGGTGTAGCGCGGGCACACCTTTCTTAGAGAAGTAGTGGCGACTAGGCATCTGGTACTGGGGCACAGCGACAGACATAAGGTCTCTAAAATCCTGTGTGTCCACTAGGCGGAAAGGCAGCATTTCGGTAGCCAACAGCTTACAGAGGGATAGAGTCAACCTCTTAGCTTTGTCATGGGTCGGAGGAAGTGGCCTTTTATTTGACCACATCTGAGGGACAGAGATCTGGCTGCTGTGTGTAGACGGTGTTGAGTAGGGTGTCCCTGGAAAAATGCAGGTTTGTGAGGAAAGTGCAGGCGGAGACATGATGTTGCCTTCATCCAACGTTGGTGCTATCGATGTCTGAGAGAGCTGTACACACTCACTTGTTTCCCCTTCCAAACCAACTGACGACCTACCAAGCAAACTGCCTGTTGCGGTTACAGTGGTGGAATTTTTGCGTGGAAAAACAGGTGTGACAGCTGTCCCCACAGTCCTAGAAGATGAAGAGCGCGCGGATGCACTGGAAGGGGCAGGCGGTGGATGGTTCGCTCTGCTAGGCCGCATTGCAGCACAGTGAGCTTCCCACCGGGACCTATGATATTTATTCATGTGACGATTCATGGAAGAAGTTGTCAAACTGCTGAGGTTTTGACCTCTACTAAGAGAATCATGACAAAGTTTACAGATCACATAATTTGGGCGATCTTTTGCTATGTCAAAAAAGGACCAGGCTAGGCAAGGCTTAGAGGCCATGCGACCTGTTGATCCACCCCGAATAATGCTCATAGGCAGAGTGGTGGCTGAGGATGCAGTTGTAGACGTGCTACCAGTGCTCCGACTCTGTCCAGGAAAGCGCAAGGTAACTTCGTCGTCGGTTGCATCCTCCTCCACCGCCTCTGTTGACCTCCTCGAGTGCCTGACTGGGGGTTGACAGTAGGTGGGATCTAGAACTTCATCATCAATTGTTGTGTTTGCACTCCCCTCCCCCTCAGAACGAGCCACTTCTTGCCCTGACCGAATATTTAAGTTGTCATCCCAATCGGGTATCTGCGTCTCATCTTCATCAGTATGGTCCTCATTGTCTATAACCACAGGTGTTACAGTTTGTGACAAAGGGTCAACATTATGCTCAGAAACTTGGTCCTCACGGCCTGAATCAGAGTCACAAAGGTTCTGGGCATCACTGCAGACCATTTCCTGTTCTGTACTCACTGTAGCTTGGGAGCAGACCTCTGATTCCCAGGCTATAGTGTGACTGAACAGCTCTGCAGACTCAGCCATCTCAGTTTCACCATACTGTGCAGGGCTGATGGAGACTTCAGAGCTGGGAGAAATCAAGTGTGATTGGGATGACAACTCAGAGGACTGGTGTTTTTTGGATGCGGTACTTGAAGTGGCTGAGAGGGCACTTGTTGGACCACTAGAGATCCATTCAAGCATTTTCCTTTTTTGCCCATCATCTACCTTTCTTCCTGTTGTTCGTGTCCGTAAAAAAGGGAGCACATCGGATTGTCCACGGTAAGTAGTAGACATCTTACTTTTGCTGGTAGATGGTCTATCTTCAGCAGATGATAATGGAGCTTTGCCACCTTCCCCACAGACAAAACCTTTTTTGCCTTTTCCACCACGCCTCTTCCCCTTTCCACCAGCATCTGTCATTTTGCCACTCATGTTGATTGCGACAAGATTGTGGACTGAAAATGTGGTAGTAAAAATTGAGAGGTGGTGAAGATTGCAGTGGTGGTCTAGCTTTATTAACAGCAGAATAATAAAGAATAAATATCCCTGACAATGCAACTACGGCCCTTAAACTGGCAGCCAAAAATGCTAGTATAATGGCTTAGTTATAATGAGTTGGAGTGTGCAACGCAGGCAGATGCGCTCTGCAAATGTCTTTGCACTAGTGGGACTATAGCAAAGTCCAATAGCCACAGATAGGATGCCACTAGGTACACAGAGTGTTTGCTAGTATAATGGCTTAGTTATAATGAGTTGGAGTGTGCAACGCAGGCAGATGCGCTCTGCAAATGTCTTTGCACTAGTGGGACTATAGCAAAGTCCAATAGCCACGTATAGGATGCCACTAGGTACACTGAGTGTTTGCTTGTATAATGGCTTAGTTATAATGAGTTGGAGTGTGCAACGCAGGCAGATGCGCTCTGCAAATGTCTTTGCACTAGTGGGACTATAGCAAAGTCCAATAGCCACAGATAGGATGCCACTAGGTACACAGAGTGTTTGCTAGTATAATGGCTTAGTTATAATGAGTTGGAGTGTGCAACGCAGGCAGATGCGCTCTGCAAATGTCTTTGCACTAGTGGGACTATAGCAAAGTCCAATAGCCACGTATAGGATGCCACTAGGTACACTGAGTGTTTGCTAGTATAATGGCTTAGTTATAATGAGTTGGAGTATGCAGAGGACACGAGGGTACAGTGCCAGGATTTTGGGGCTCTGGGTAGAGGAATGGAAGCCTGCCTTTCTATCCCTCCTAATAGGGAAATGCAGGGAGGAAATCCCTGACCTTGGCTACACAGACGCTGGCGCTGTTTTCAGGACCTGTCACCTTAACTCTGACCCTGCCGGTTTGAGCCCTTAAAAGGACTGCTATAAAGTGCTCTCCCTAAGCTGTCTAACGCTGTGTATGCAGCGCATACAGCTGTATCGGCGATAGGACTCAGGAGGACGGAGCTGCGACAGTGATGTCTGACACCAAAGACGCAGAAGGCAGATAATGGCGTCCTGGAAGAAAATGTCCGGTTTTATAATGCAGGGACATGTGACATGGACATCCTATCACACATGCCGTTGCTTCTCTGGCTCAAAGTCCACTTAGGTGTGTGTGTGTCTGTGATTGGCTGACATGCTGGCCCGCCCCACAAGACGCGCGCGCTTAGGGAAGGAAGACAAGAAAAAAAAAAAAAATGGCGATCGCCATTATAGAAACAGCAGTGATCTGAAGGCGCTGTTCACGCACACTATACACTGAAATGTGATAATAGTGTGAGTCACAGAGTGACTTACACTATTACAGCAGAAACCAAGCTAGGATTTAGCTGGTTTTTTGCTGCTAGAACCGTTCTCGAACGTTTCTAGAACTATCGAGCTTTTGTAAAAAGCTCGAGTTCTAGTTCGATCTAGAACAGGCCCCAAAATCACTCGAGCCTAGAACTGGAGAACCACGAACCACGAACCGCGCTCAACTCTAGTTGTTGCCCTTCCAATCGGATATTGATGACCTATCCTAAGAATAGGTCATTAGTACCTTAGTCTTGGGAAATACCTCTAGAGTTGTCCAGCGCCATCACTTCTGGAAAAAAATTTCTATCAAGTCCATATAGTATTAAAGTAGTGCATTGTGCCGTTTTCATCTCTTGAACTCATTGACCACACAATTGGTAAGAAGGAACCCTAAAAATGTTGACATATCTCCATCAAGTTGATCCAAGGGATGGTGACGATGTCTTTCGGTTTTACAAAGCATGAGGTTTACACTCTATTATCCTAAGATGCTTATCTCCCAGTTCTTACAGAGTTAAATGAGAATCCTACTCCTTCTACATGTGTAACATGTAATTTAGAGGGAACCTATAATTTTCGCCATTCGGTAGACATTCAGTCATAGTCACGTATAGTGTTTACGTCTTTGCGGATAGATACATTACAGTACAGAGCTCTGAGACTGTCAGACCCGGTTCCAGGCGGCGTCTTACTCTCTGCTCCAGTTTTAGGTGCAGTTCTACACATCCCAGGAGTTATTTATAGTGGTGTGACAACTCACTTAATCTTACAGCTTCACACTTCAGACAGAATACTTCCCAACTGCTCCGTACAACTGACTTCAGAGTGACTGGCACAGGTACCGCGTCCGCTGCTTAACCCAGCAACAACACGGGACTCGTCTTCAGGGCCGATGAATCACAGTCTGAAATTAAAGTGTAAAAAAAAATAATTTCGCCTCTAGGGGGAGAGGCTCATGCTGCAGCGTGTAGAGGTGTGTCAGAATGCGCGGGGGTTAAATATGAATACATCATGTGTATGACGAGCCCATAGTATCCAGGGATCTAAGGAAGGATCCAGAGCCTCGGCACATTCACAAACTTTATATTTACAAGATTAAATATTTCGGTTGCAGTCTTTCAATAGCACATAATAAATCTTGACAGTCCATACTCGGGTCTTATAGCTATATGGGAAAACAAAACTGTCCGCAACTTTATGCAATCTCATAACGGGGCAAATCAGAGACCTTTAGTGTTTGCAGATGACGGTCTACCTCCCAAGGTCAATATTAAAGTTAGTGGTGCACACCTCACATGGCAAGTTTGGAAGCAAAGCTTGGCGGGACGCAATTTTCTACCGCCATTTGTCCGTGGATCCTTGTCATCCTGTGTCATTCCCGAAGCATTAGGTTTTAGTCCTGTTCTCTCTACTATATCCCTCATTGGACTCAGCCTTCCGCAACAGCCTGCCGTGCGGTGTTCAGCATTCCACTCACTGGGTGTCATAGCGGCGTCGGACTCCGTTCACACTGCAGAGTCTGACAAATAGCCTGGCATCACTTAGTTGCACAGCCTGTAATGGGCTGGTTCTGGCTTCACTGCTCTCTGCTCTCCAGTTCAGCAGGAGTTAATTCATGCTGGGACCTGAGACTGTTGATCACCAGCTGCCTTCACCCTTTATATGGGTTTGTATACTGGGGCTGAGTGCCGGATATAGCTTTGCTTCCTCGGTTCCTGTGGTTATCCTGTTACATGGTGTTCGACAAGTTGCGCTTTCGCGTGGAATGGGAGTCCTCCAGTTGTGTGTTAATTACCTACCCCTTTTGCTTTACTCCCCAGTTCTTATACTGTCCCCCCTTCGTGTTTAAGTGCAGTGTGTGCGAGTTTTCATTTATCCTTGTCTGTGCCTATTTGTGGGGTTGTGGTGATTGGGTTTTTGGCCCGCTCCCTGGGAGGGGAGAAGTAGTATCAGGGTTTGGACAAAAGACAGGGCAACGTTGGGTTTTTAGTTACTGGGTTTCCGGCCCACTCACAGGGTAGGGTAGAGTAGTATCAGGTCTTGGACAGGAGACAGGGTCACTCTGGGGGCTAGAAACTGGCTACCATCAAACCTACCTTCGAGATAAGAGACAGCGCAGGGGCCCCAGCCTTAGGAGCCCCTGTTCCATCTGTACATACCGCATGACACAGCTTTCCTATGAGCACGAGTTTCCCTTATCACCTGAAACTGTTACAGGTCTTTAGCAGCTCTTAGATGTTCTCTGACTTTTCTATATCTGCAACCTTAGCTTGGTCACTGAGTTACAACACCGGTGCCAGCTCTCCCAGCTTTGCAGGTCAAAAAAAAAATCAAATCTTTATTTTTATATAGCGCTAACATATTCCGCAGCGCTTTACATACATCAGGAACACTGTCCCCATTGGGGCTCACAATCTAAAGTCCCTATCAGTATGTTTTTTGGAGTGTGGGAGGAAACCGGAGAACCCGGAGGAAACCCACGCTAACACGGGGAGAACATACAAACTCCTTGCAGATGGTGTCCTTGGTGGGATTCGAACCCAGGACCCCAGCGCTGCAAGGCTGCAGTGCTATCCACTGAGCCACCGTGCCGCCCATCACAGTCAAGCAGGCTGTGTCAATGGTATCAGTTGGTGGCCCTTCTCAAACTATTCTCTAACCAACAGCTCCACACTCTTCATGCTCTTCCTCCATTTGGCTGAAAACATCACTCTGCCTCCTACAACACTCCCTACCTGCCGCTCTCATTCAGCATCAGGTTTTCTTGCACTACAAACTAGCCTCAAAATGTTGCCATCCAACAATTTTAACAACATTTTAATCCTGTAGGGTCCACTTTTTGGGTTTCTAAACTCATCACTAGCAGACGACAGATGCTTTAACAACGCTCTGGTACCCCCCGTCAGTATCTCATTGGGCCTTCTTGGAGTTGACCCGCGACAGCCTTTGCTCCTCTGTTTAGTTGCCATAGAACAATTATATTGAGTCCAAAAAAGAGCTACCTTGCTATTATCTCCTATCTCCTAGGGGAGTGAGCTTCTGGCACACCTTACACGAGCACCCAGAAAACATGTTAATTTTCAGTGTACCAGGTGTGAAAAATCAAGAATAAGAACTTATCACAAAATTCATCTGTATGAAATGGATTAGGGGCTCCTAGGCTGACCCTAAGACTGGGGCCCCTGCACTGTCCCTTATCTCGAAGGTAGACTTGATGGTAGCTAGGTTTGAGCCTCCAATATGACCAAAAGCAGCAAGGACGGGGTACAAAGTATTAAAAATTAACCTTTAATAATTCCTATTAAAAAGGGAGAAGGTATACCCTTCCTCCACAACCGTTATCCATAAAACCAAAACACACAACACACAATTCCCCTTCAGCATGAATAGGGGTTCTCAACAGGCCCAGGACAGCACCTGTACGGATAACAAGGGCAGATAAACTGACCCGTGTCAAGGAGGACACTGGGACAGTCCAACCCTTTTAGGTCCGGACCAACGGTATCAAATAGAGGTCCAGTAACCTTAGAAAAGACAGAGGAGGATGGAACGATCTCACCACATCGGACGACGATCCAGTCTCTATCAAAAAAGATCCTCAAAACCTCCCGGGCGTCCCAGTGGTCCTATTGCAATGGACTTAACACCTGGTCCCCTTAAGGAGAGAGAGGTCCCGATGTCCTTGTTCTCCCAACGCGTTTCATATACAAAGATAATCGTCAGGGGAGTATTGAGAGTCAGTCCTTATATCAACAGGACAGGACAGGACATGCGGACGGCAAACAGCGGGGCTCCTATATGCTGCGCCTCCAATATGACCCTGTCTCCTGTCCAAGCCCTGACACTACTTCCCACCCCCCCCCGGGAGCGGGCCAGAAAACCAGTAACCAAAACCCCACAAATAATCACAAACTAGGGTAAACGAAAATTCGTGCACATTGCACTCTATGTGAATGGGGGAGTAACGCAGAAGGAGTAGGAGAAAAATACACAACTAGAGGACTCACACATCACACAGAACCGCAACTTGTAGATCACTATACAACTGGATAACCACTCGAACCAAGAAAGCAAAAAGCTATATCCGGCACTCAGCCACAAAATCCAAGAGCATATGAAGGGTGAGGGCAGCTGGTTGTGATCAGAAGCTAGACCACCCCACAGATGATCACAAGCCAGCAGGGATTAACTCCTGCTGTACTGGAGAGCAGTGAATCTAGAAACAGCCGACGCCCATGACAGGCTGTGCAACTAAAGGATCCCAGGCTGTTTGTCAAACTCTACTGTGTAAACAGAGTCCGACGCTGCCATGACACCTAACGAACTGAACACTGCACAACATCATCAAGGCATTTATACCAGAACATATAAAATATTACACATTTTTGCAGATTGCAAAAAAAAAATGCACAACTTTGGCATTTTTACCAAGGCGTCAATGCTTTTCTTAAAATTGTGTGGGGCTTAGCAGATGGGCATGGTCAACTACAACCTGATAGATTTACTATAATTTACACCGAAAAGTGGTCGAAATTATATCACAAGTCTACCAGTTGATTTCTCTTTCTGGTTTATGGCCAAGTGCCACCACAAAATGCAAGTCTTGATATATTGATCCCAATATCTCCTCAATAAGGGTTTTTTTACTGCCTCCAATAGTCAATGGACTCCGTACCTACTGTATAAGTCTGTGAATGGGAAAATAACTGGTCATCCAGACTTTGAGCATGAGTGAGACGGCCACAACTGTCCTTGGGTTTGGCTAGACGGAGATGGGCGATGGCTAAGAAGACACGAGAAGACTCCCGAGAGAGCTCAGGCTGCGAAACAGAGTGACAGCGAGGTCAATGCTCCCTGGACCTTGAAGAATCTGTGTATTTCGTACAGAGAAAATGTTTTTCTTTTTCATGCACTGAGATGTTCACAGTTTTAATTGTTTTATTTTTAGATCTAATCTCATCCATTGAGCCGTTGCGCTTTATTTGATGCGTGTGATCTTCCTTCTCTCTCGCTCTTTTGTCTTTGTGTTTGATGTTTTTATGCTCGATGCTCATAGAACGGTTTTCACGGAGCTAAAAGAAACAAAAAAAACAACTGAATTTATAGGACTTTAGGCATCAATAGCGTATACCTATACACTGGACCTGGGGATATAGCAGTAGGGGGTGCAGAAGGAACAAATCCAGCCGGACACTGGTGCCTAAGGGGGCTGGAATGTACCCTGCACAAAAGACATTAGTGCTCCAAATTACCTGTTCTTTAAGTTACTTTACACACCTCGTACTGTTATCATCTGACCATAATTGATGAGTGGCTCATCTATGGGACTTCCAATAATCATTATAAAATGATTAGTTGCACTCTGAAATGCTAAAGCATGAAAACCATGAATGTAAGAATATACATATGCATTACTGCTAAAGGAAATCTAAGAAAAAATTGAGATATTTAGCATATAAAAATGGCCATTTCTATATCTGCCCAGTAGCCACATCAAGGCATATATCATATACTGGGAACCTACTCTGAACTGAAGTCTCTCTATGGGTTTAAAAGCCTCCTGTATATGGGCAAGTAGGAACCTGCTATAGAGAATAAAATCACCTGTGGCTAGTGGGAGAGGGGTGCACGGTCAGAAGGCATGACCCCCATTAATCTAGACAAAAAGACTGATGGCACTCCCAAAACTTCAGGTACATAACTGAATATGACATAAAATAACAAAAAAATAGACAGTTGCACTCTGAAATGCTAAAGCAAGTTTTGGGAGTTTTCAGTATAAGAGGTATGCCTTGACGTGGCTACTGGGCAGATATAAAAAATGGCCATTTTTGTATGCTAAATAATTTTATCTTATATTTGCTTTAGCAGTCATGCATATCTATATTCTTACATTCATGGTTTTCATGCTTTAGCATTTCAGAGTGCAACTGTCTCTTTTTTTGTCATTTTGTAGTTTTGGGAGTGCTGTCCATGTTTTAATGATTGCAAAAAGGATCCCAAGTCCCCATTTCAGAGGAGTTTGAATGGAGTAGTAGACATGCAAATTCTGTGCTATTCCATAGGGCAGACAGAGATATTATCTTATAAAGTGCTTAGCTACAGCTATCGGTGCCATTGCATTATATTGAGTGGTCAGGTGCTTCTGTGACAGCCAATCCATTCAAACTCCTCCGGAACGGGAGCTGTAGACCACTGCTCTGGTGATTATGGGGGTCCCATGGACTACCTATCCTTTGATATTCTTTACATTATTATTTTAGTCTGTACCAGACCCCAAAAAACCAACCTCCCATTTGTTCAAGTATCCAAATTTCTAATAGGTCATAAGATTTCACTTAAAAAAAAGTCTGATTTCTACAGCCTCTACATATCACCGTACATAGCAAGCTGTAGAATGAGTCAACAGTGAATCTGTCAGTGACTTCTAACTCATCTGAAACCCTTATCTCTATTTTCTTCTCAACTTTCTTTTAAGATGATTTACGATTTTTGTCAAAAAATCAGTTTAGAAGATGATTTAGGAGAAGAGAGATAATGTTGCACTTCCGTAAGACGTGACAATCCAGTACACCACTGAGAAGCATTGCCCAAAAAAAGGTCCTGTTTTCCCTATCTACCTGGATGAAGTGGGTGCCAGGCCATTCCCGTGTTGCACTCTTTCGTCAAGGAGACCCCGTGAGCAGATGTGACTTCGGGTGGGGTGCGTGACACTTACTGGTTTCCATCACCTCTGGCAGTTTTCATCGTAGACAGTAACACACGCAACACTGGAGGTCACTTGGCCATACAGAATCTTTTACTTTTATTCTTCACACTGTTATTACAGACATGGCCTTCCTTTCCTTCCTTTCTTTCCGTGTGGGGTACTGCTCCCCAACCTGTTCCCGCTCTGCTATCTTGGATCTCACCCTAAAGCCCCGGAGTCTGTGTCTCTTTCCCCTACCTCTTCTCACTTTCGTCTGATTCTGGGCCCTGATGGCTCTCTAGCTGAATGACTCTCTCAGCCCGTCGAGGTGAGCCGTAGGCTCCAGACCTCTCAGGGTTAGCTCAGGATTCCCTGACTGGCCCTAGCATTGAGACCAGGTCTTCTCACACTTGAACCCTATTCTCTACTGGTCCCCTCTCCAGCCTTTCCTCCTGTTCTCCTTACAACTGTCATGGATCTGATCCACGATGCTCTGCTCTCCTGCAGAGCCGCTGATCTGTTTTCTATTGTGCTCCAGTGATCAGGTTGATCCAGGCCTCGGGTCCTGCGCTGGGAGGAGCCTGTTTTTAGGTGTCTCATTCCGGGTGATTGTTCTGCTTCATTAGAGAGCGATCTCAGCCGAAACGCCACCAGTCGTAGTTCCTGCTCTGCAGTGAGTGTTCTGGCTCCTGTAAGTGCTTCATTCTGATTTTGTCCTGCTAACCCGTATCTTTGTGACCCTTCTCCACCCGTGTCCCTGACTCTGATGTTTTTCCCTAGCTTTTGACCTCTGGTTCGTACCCTGATCTTGGCTCTGCTTTCTCCCTGTGTACCGTACATTTCTTCCTGGTTTCTGACCTCTGGCTCATACCCTTACCTCGGCTCCGCTTTTTCCCTGTGTACCTTACATGATTTCCTGGTCTCTGACCTCTAGCTTGTACCCTAACCTCGGCTCTGCTTTCTCCCTGTGTACAGTGAGTGTTCTGGCTCCTGTAAGTGCTTCATTCTGATTTTGTCCTGCTACCCTATATCTTTGTGACCCTTCTCCGCCCGTGTCCCTGACTCTGACATTTTCCCCTGGCTTCTGACGTCCGGCTTGTACCCTAACCTCGGCTCTGCTGTCTCTCTGTGTACCTTACGCTACTTCCTGGCTTCTGACCTCTGGCTCGTATCCTAACCTAGGCTCCGCTTTCTTCCCTGTGTACCATACGTGACTTCCTGGCTCTGACCTCCAGCTTGTTTGACTACCCCTCCACTAGTTGCGTCTGGTGACACCTAGGGGTTGATCATCACACCTCCCATCTGCCATTACCTTAACCCTATCTTTCTAATCATTTAAACTAAAGACGACTCACCACTGGATGGCAGCCATTGATACAAACATATACTCAACAGTCTATAAAACATGGTACAAGTACATGGTGTGACCGAGTCCCCTACTACAAACCACATAGCACATCTTGCTCAAACGGAGATTTTAACCCCTTTCATAATTTGTTATCGTTAAACCACGAAATCCAGATGTCAAATCTCTTACATTCCTCAAACATCCTACCCTGTAAGACCCCAAGAACCATCCAGACCATATTCCATGCTACATAGTGAATATACCCATAATGATCCTCCAGCCCTAATGGTCTCCCGGCAGCCGAGCCTATCCATTATGTGTATAGAAAGGTTGGTTGACACCGAGCTCCCTGCTAATGGCCATCTACACCCCTCCATCTATGGGCAGCTGGATAGTGTGTTTTAATACGCAGCAATTTTCGAAATGTTCAGACAGAAAATTTTAGCAATAATTATTATATGTAAATGTGTTTGCAAATGGGTGAAATTTATCTCACCTGCTTAAAATGTTTCCCAAGCAATTACTATTATTGCTTCAATATTTGCATATAAATGGCGATTACGGCGCAGACCTGGAGAAATGCTTTACTTCACCATGATAGGAATCATTTATTCTCTTTTGAAAACTGTTCCTTGCACTTTGTGTGGAGGTGGAGGGAAACAAGCAAAGCTGCACAAGAGCGACTGGGGATACAGTGCAGGAGCGGCTCACATGAGCAGACATTACACATCATTATTTTTTATTAGCAGGGTGCACTATATTCAAATTACCTGTTAAGAGGCATCAGGGTGGTGGTGTTCTCATGAAAAGTCACAGGGGTGGTGCTGCACTTATGAAGAGTCATGGGGGTGGTGCTGCTGTTATGAAGAGTCATGGGGGTGGTGCTGCCGTTATGAAGAGTCATGGGGTGGTGCTGCCGTTATGAAGAGTCATGGGGGTGGTGCTGCTCTTATGAAGAGTCATGGAGGTGGTGCTGCACTTATGAAGAGTCATGGAGGTAGTGCTGCTCATATGAAGAGTCATGGAGGTAGTGCTGCTCGTATGAAGAATCATGGAGGTTGTGCTGCACTTATGAAGAGTCATGGAGGTAGTGCTGCTCGTATGAAGAGTCATGGGGGTGGTGCTTCCGTTATGAAGAGTCATGGGGGTGGTGCTGCTGTTATGAAGAGTCATGTGGGTGGTGCTGCTGTTATGAAGAGTCATGGGGGTGGTGCTGCTCTTATGAAAAGTCATGGCGGTAGTGCTGCTCTTATGAAGAGTCATGGAGGTGGTGCTGCACTTATGAAGAGTCATGGAGGTAGTGCTGCTCATATGAAGAGTCATGGAGGTAGTGCTGCTCTTATGAAGAGTCATGTGGGTGGTGCTGCTCTTATGAAAAGTTATGGAGGTAGTGCTGCTCTTATGAAGAGTCATGGGGGTAGTGCTGCTCGCATGAAGAGTCATGGGGTGGTGCTGCTCTTATGAAAAGTTATGGAGGTTGTGGTGCTGTTATGAAGAGTCATGGGGGTAGTGCTGCTCGTATGAAGAGTAATGGGGGTGGTGCTGCTCTTATGAAAAGTCATGGAGGTGGTTCTGCACTTATGAAGAGTCATGGGGGTGGTACTGCTCTTATGAAGAGTCATCATGGAGGTGGTGCTGCACTTATGAAGAGTCATGGGGGTGGTGCTGCTCTTATGAAAAGTCATGGAGGTGGTTCTGCACTTATGAAGAGTCATGGGGGTGGTGCTCCTCTTATGAAAAGTCATGGAGGTGGGGTTGCACTTATGAAAAGTCATGGGGGTGGTGCTGCTCTTATGAAAAGTCGTGGAGGTAGTGCTGCTCTTATGAAGAGTCATGGGGGTGGTGCTGCTCTTATGAAGAGTCATGGGGGTGGTGCTGCACTTATGAAGAGTCAAGGAGGTAGTGCTGCTCGTATGAAGAGTCATGGGGGGGTGCTGCTCTTATGAAGAGTCATCATGGAGGTAGTGCTGCTCTTATGAAGAGTCATGGAGGTAGTGCTGCTCGTATGAAGAGTCATGGAGGTAGTTCTGCTCGTATGAAGAGTCATGGAGGTAGTGCTGCTCGTATGAAGAGTCATGGGGGTGGTGCTGCTCTTATGAAGAGTCATGGGAGTGGTGCTGCTCTTATGAAGAGTCATGGCGGTGGTGGTCCTCTTATGAAAAGTCATGGAGGTGGTGCTGCACTTATGAAGAGTCATGAGGGTGATGCTGCACTTATTTCATGTACACTGATTAGTCATCCTGGTCCCCTTGCAGAGAAACAGCCCCAAAGCATGATGTTGCCACCCACATGCTTCACAGTAGGTATGGTGTTCTTTGGATGCAACTCAGCATTCAGACTCCTCCAAACACGACGAGTTGTGTTTCTACGAAACAGTTCTACTTTGGTTTCATCAGACCATATGACATTCTCCCAATACTCTTCTGGATAATCCAAGTGCTCTCTAGCGAACATCAGACGGGCCCGGACATGTACTGGCTTAAGCAGGGGCACACATCTGGCACTGCAGGATCTGAGTAACTGGCGGCGTAGTGTGTTACTGATGGTAGCCTTTGTTACGGTGGTTCCAGATCTATGCAGACCATTCATGAGGTCACCCCGTGTGGTTCTGGGATTCTTGCTCACCATTCTTGTGATCATTTTGATCCCACGGGGTGAGATCTTGCATGGAGCCCCAGATCGAGGAAGATTATCAGTCGTCTTGTATGTCTTCCATTTCCTTATTATTGCTCCCACAGTTGATTTCATCACACCAAGCTGCTTGCCTATTGCAGATTCAGTCTTCCCAGCCTGGTGCAGGGCTACAATTTTGTTTCTGGTGTCCTTCAACAGCTCTTTAGTCTTCACCATAGTGGAGTTTGGAGTGTGACTGTTTCACGTTGTGGACAGATGTCTTTTATACTGATAAGAAGTTCAAACAGGTGCCATTACTACAGGTAATGAGTGGAGGACAGAGGAGCCTCTTAAAGAAGAAGTCCCAGGTCTGTGAGAGCCGGAAATCTTGCAGGTTTTTAGGTCAAACACAGGAGAAACAAGAGTAAAGTGCAAAATCCATACTTTATTAAGACAAACACAACAAGGAGTGATTAAAAGAAGAGTATACTACCAAACCAATAGGGATGCAAAAACAATAGTCCTTTTATCATGAAAAGTTGCAGTCCATGATATTACATAGCAGTCTAACCAATAAATATTGGAATATAGGGTAGGTAAGGACTAACCAAAAATACAATCAGGACTAAGGAGAGCAATAGAGTTGTAAAATGGGGGCTGTGTAGGATATGCCGTGCAGATGAGTCATCACGGAATCTCCGGCAGGAGGCAGGGAGAGACTGTGATGGCTACAAAGATAGGCACCAACAAGTGGTAAAATCACAATTAAAGTTTACATGGCAGTAGTGAGCCATGTAAAAGGGCACAGGATAAGATTTGCTTCTCTTACCTAAAGTGCAAATGCAGGATAACGAGAGTCACGGTGTGCCTGAGGTGCCAGTCAGCCCACGTACAGTCCCTTTAGCAGGTGGATTCCCTAAAGAGCGCCCAGGATCTCCATCCAACGCGCGTTTCGCGGATAAGTGTAGCTTTTTCAAGGTGGGGAGCCTAAGTGGTGATGTTTTTAGGTGACTAAATAGTTATTTTACACCATAATTTACAAAAAAAACATTGCCAAATCAGACGCGGTGATTTTCTGGATTTGTTTTCTCATTTTGTCTCTCATAGTTGTGGTCACCTATGATGTCAATTACAGGTCGATCTCTTATAATTGACCTCTTTATAAGTGGGAGAACTTGCACAATTGGTGGCTGACTAAATACTTTTTTTCCCCACTGTATATTGGATAATACTGAATCCTCATGGCAAGTTCCCTTTAAAGAGATAGTTCTGACATAGAGTAGGTGATAATTTGATGATTGAAGGACGACCATCACCAGATCTGAACTGCCCCATCAGAATCGAGTGGTGGCACCAATTTATTCAATGTTTACGGGACTGTCGGAGATTGCAGAGTGCTCATGCGATGAGTTTATGGCGTCTGAGTCAACATTTAGGATTTTCTGTTATGTTGTGTTCTGCAGCAGAGCCCCGCTCAGGTTGATGGGAATAAGCTACAAATGAAAGGGCACAGGAGAGGCAGCAGACTGCGCCATACCCAGCAGCGTGCCGCATGTCACAGGCAGTGTGCAACTCCATCTCGCTGCAGGAGGACGGAGCAAAGTCTGGTCTTGCCCGGTTCTGTTGCCCCAAGGTGTACAGTAAATGGTGGGGGAAGCAGGGTATTTGGGAGAGTTTGTCATGACGCCACCTGTGGTATGCGGCCAGTAGTCGCCGCTGCAGAATTCCTCACCGGGGCAGGTGTTATGGCAGCCGGGATGGTGTAGCTCCCCACAGGCGGAGCGGGCCCTGGGTGGATAAACAGGGATTTAATGGCCATAGGTGCCTAAGCGCTGGGCGGCGGCGCCGGTAAAGACGAGCCAACACAGTCTCTGCGGGTTCAGGGTATAGTTTACTCACAACTTCAGCTGCCAGCCCGGTCACACTGGTCACTGCCGTGATGGGCTCTGGTCAATCCCAGATCCGGTAATGGGTCACCACCGGTGTTTGAGGAGAGAAGGAGAGAGAGTCCTATTTGTAGGATGTCACCCTCAGCAGTTAGGTACCTCGTCTGAGCTCCCGCTCCAAGCCCCGGGCTTAGTAAAGTCCAAGTTTTCCAGAGATGTCTTGCCAGAACTATGGTCCTGACGGGCCTGCTCCTGATGTGAGTGTGTTGCGTCTCTTTCTACCCCCAAGGGGAACCTGCCCCCCCCCCCCAGGTGGCTGGCTTCAGTGACCGGTGAAGTCCCATGACCGTTATGACCACCCCCCTACCCACCCTGCGTGAAGGCTCCTAAGCTGTATGTAGAGTGTGAATGTGGAAACACCGGTGAATAACACCCTCAGCTGAGATAGATACAGTACCCTGTGGCGACCAGAGCCTCAGGGGCGCCACATATGCAGTGCCTAGTGTTACGGCAATGCCAATTCCTGCATACAGTTAGGTCCAGAAATATTTGGACAGTGACACAAGTTTTGTTATTTTAGCTGTTTACAAAAACATGTTCAGAAATACAATTATATATATAATATGGGCTGAAAGTGCACACTCCCAGCTGCAATATGAGAGTTTTCACATCCAAATCAGAGAAAGGGTTTAGGAATCATAGCTCTGTAATGCATAGCCTCCTCTTTTTCAAAGGACCAAAAGTAATTGGACAAGGGACTCTAAGGGCTGCAATTAACTCTGAAGACGTCTCCCTCATTAACCTGTAATCAATGAAGTAGTTAAAAGGTCTGGGGTTGATTACAGGTGTGTGGTTTTGCATTTGGAAGCTGTTGCTGTGACCAGACAACATGCGGTCTAAGGAACTCTCTATTGAGGTGAAGCAGAACATCCTGAGGCTGAAAAAAAAGAAAAAATCCATCAGAGAGATAGCAGACATGCTTGGAGTAGCAAAATCAACAGTCGGGTACATTCTGAGAAAAAGGGAATTGACTGGTGAGCTTGGGAACTCAAAAAGGCCTGGGCGTCTACGGATGACAACAGTGGTGGATGATCGCCGCATACTTTCTTTGGTGAAGAAGAACCCGTTCACAACATCAACTGAACTCCAGAACACTCTCAGTGAAGTAGGTGTATCTGTCTCTAAGTCAACAGTAAAGAGAAGACTCCATGAAAGTAAATACAAAGGGTTCACATCTAGATGCAAACCATTCATCAATTCCAAAAATAGACAGGCCAGAGTTAAATTTGCTGAAAAACACCTCATGAAGCCAGCTCAGTTCTGGAAAAGTATTCTATGGACAGATGAGACAAAGATCAACCTGTACCAGAATGATGGGAAGAAAAAAGTTTGGAGAAGAAAGGGAACGGCACATGATCCAAGGCACACCACATCCTCTGTAAAACATGGTGAAGGCAACGTGATGGCGTGGGCATGCATGGCTTTCAATGGCACTGGGTCACTTGTGTTTATTGATGACATAACAGCAGACAAGAGTAGCCGGATGAATTCTGAAGTGTACCAGGACATACTTTCAGACCAGATTCAGCCAAATGCCGCAAAGTTGATCGGACGGCGCTTCATAGTACAGATGGACAATGACCCCAAGCATACAGCCAAAGCTACCCAGGAGTTCATGAGTGCAAAAAAGTGGAACCTTCTGCAATGGCCAAGTCAATCACCAGATCTTAACCCAATTGAGCATGCATTTCACTTGCTCAAATCCAGACTTAAGACGGAAAGACCCACAAACAAGCAAGACCTGAAGGCTGCGGCTGTAAAGGCCTGGCAAAGCATTAAGAAGGAGGAAACCCAGCGTTTGGTGATGTCCATGGGTTCCAGACTTAAGGCAGTGATTGCCTCCAAAGGATTCGCAACAAAATATTGAAAATAAAAATATTTTGTTTGGGTTTGGTTTATTTGTCCAATTACTTTTGACCTCCTAAAATGTGGAGTGTTTGTAAAGAAATGTGACAATTCCTACAATTTCTATCAGATATTTTTGTTCAAACCTTCAAATTAAACGTTACAATCTGCACTTGAATTCTGTTGTAGAGGTTTCATTTCAATTCCAATGTGGTGGCATGCAGAGCCCAACTCGCCAAAATTGTGTCACTGTCCAAATATTTCTGGACCTAACTGTATATGAACAAATCCATGGGCTGCAGCCAATAGTTCTACATATATATTGCAGTTGCCTCTGATGATTCAACGCAAACCGCTCGGAGATAAGACCAGAGCAGAGCACTTCAGGCTCCGTACATTAGCAAGAAGCTTCCCCGGCATTTGGTGCAGCAGAGCCGTTCTGCTCAGTTCTGCCAGCTTTATATCAGCGATAACAACCCCAAGAGGCTGCAAAAGCATTAACTGCTCCACAAAGCTCTGCCAGGTTCATCATACAGCAGACCTGACAGACAGTAGTAACACTTCTGTAGGGCTGAATAATGCTGGGGACACCTCCATGCTCTCACGCTTACAAATTTACTAAGTCACCCACTCCAAACTTTAACACCAGTGCCAGAGGTGGCGGATCATTGGTGCAACCTGAGCGGCGGCCGCTAAGGGGCCCGTATCTACCTCCAAAGCAGGTGGGATTGTGCATATAGATGAGCTCTTGGACTGTTAAGCTATGTGCGCATATTGAGTATTTATTTGCAAAAATTTCTGCATCTCTTGGCAAGAAAAACTTTTTTTTATGCATTTTTTAGCCGTTTTTTATTTGTTTTTTGCATGCATTTTTCATTGCTTTCAGTGGTGAAAAAGCCAAAACACTGAAAGACCTGACATGCTGCAGACTATTTTGTGCACTAAAAATGCAAGGAAAAAAACCTCAATGTGTGCACAAGACTTCAAGATTCTCAGTGACTTTACTGGCATTAACTTATATTCACAAGGGGCATTTTTGGTGCTTTTTTTTGCATGTTTTTTTGCATTACTTTTGTGAGAGAATACAAGCCATTTTGGATTGTATAGAAACCATCTTGTCTTATAACTGAATGATGGCATAAGGTTCAGATAACACTGATGGGCGGGAGGTTTCACATTTCTGCACACACCCCTGCGGCTCCAATTGGTGCATGGTTATTTCTTTGTGTGAGGTACTATATAATCTGGTCACATGATGTTATAAAGCGCAAACTTTCAGTATACCATAGATGGTGTGTGCTGTAGTGATTTCTCCAAGCGCTTGTAAAATAAATCATAATAATTTGGAGTTCCAAGGGCATAGAAGCAGAGTATTTTGCTCACAATTTTATGCAAAAACATGCTAAAAAATCAACTTTTTACAGTCCCAACAAAACCTATGAGATCCAGAAATCTCATGCACACAGACACACGCCTGTTTTTCTCATAACTGAAATGGCAAAATGCTGCGTTTTTAAAAGAAGCTGCCTGTCAATTCTTTCAGCATCTTTGAAGCTTTTTGTTCACTCATTAAAGCAATGAAAAGTGGAAAAAATGCAGGTGCGTTTTTTTTGCTGCGTTTTTGGTCAATAAAACTATAGTGATTTAAACATGTACTGTAGACAAATGATCCACCAAAAACGCTGCAAAAACTGCAGCTTCTTTACTGCCAAGAGATAGGGTTTTGTTGCAAAAAAAAAAAGCAACAAAAACGCCCTGTGTGACAAAACTGCACTAAAAAAAGGCATAAAAATGCAATAAAACCCCTCTGTGTGCAGACAGCCTATAGGGCCCACATATTGTTCTTGCACAGGGGCTTCTTTGTCTGTGGCCAATGTCGAGTGCTACAAGGTGGCAGTTAAAATAAAACAGCCAGAAACCCATACAACAAAAAAGGTGCTAAAAGGGGTAAAAACAGCAAATAGCAAAGTTACAAAAATTACTTATATTGCAAACAACGTACAAAACTTACATGACCACTGGCCGTTTTACAAACTTTGCAAATCAATCATATAAATGAATGTACATTTTTTAAGAAAAAACTTTTTTCTCCACCTTTGAGATATTTGTTCTCTCTCAAACACCAACCCACCTCTACTGAACTCATTATTCACTCTGTCGTAGTCAAAACAAGATGGTCTTCCAGACTACTGAGGGATCAGATTACAGCTGCCTATTAGCGTCTATGGTGAGGAAAGAAAGAAGCAAAATATATATTTTTTTCTCTACATAAGAGCCATGTATTAGCTCTCAAATACCCACCTACCCCTCCTAAACTCATCATCCAGTCTGTTTTAGTCAAAACAAGATGGTATTCAAGATCACTGAGGGATCAGATTACAGCTGCCTATTAGTGTCTATGGTGAGGAAAGAAAGAAGCAAAAATATTATTTTTCTTCACCTTTTAGCCATTTGTTATCTCTCAAACATCAACCCATCCCTCCTGAACTCATCATTCACTCTGTCTTAGTCAAAACAAGATGGTCTTCCAGATCACTGAGAGATCAGATTACAGCTGCTTATTAAAGTCTATGCTTAGGAAAGAGAGAAGCAAAATATATTTTTTTCTCCACCTATGAGCCATTTGTTTTCTCTCGAACACCAACCCACCATTCCTGAACTCATCATTCACTCTGTCTTAGTCAAGACAAGAGGGTCTTCCAGATCACTGAGAGCAGATTACAGCTGCTTATTAAAGTCTATGGTGAGGAAAGAGAGAAGCAAAATATTTTTTTTCTATACATAAGTGCCATGTATTAGCTCTCAAACACCCATCCACCCCTCCTAAACTCATCATCCAGTCTGTTTTAGTCAAAACAAGATGGTATTCAAAATCATTGAGGGCTCAAATTACAGCTGCTTATTAAAGTCTATGGTTAGGAAAGAGAGAAGCAAAATATATATTTTTTTTTCTCCACCTATGAGCCATTTGTTTTCTCTTGAACACCAACCCACCCCTCTCCTGAAATCATCATTCACGCTGTCTTAATCAAAACAAAATGGTCTTCCAGACCACTGAGGGATCAGATTACAGCTGCCCAGTAAAGTCTATGGTGAAGAGAGAAACAAAGAAAAACACATATGGTGCAACAGCTTTTTAGTAGGTATTCTATCTTGCACAGTGCTAGATTCACAGCTACACTGCTCAGTACTGCTGAAAGGGATTACTCCAGTGGATCCAGACAGAAACAGATAAAAATATATATTCACCAGTAATAGCGCCAATCCATACTTTGGGTGTAATGAATTAATGAAAAAAAAAACAGGAGAGTACTAATCCCTCATGCCTGTTTATGGGAAACATAATTGCAGCTAGTTTCCACCCACTAGCTCAGAGACATCAGGAAACTATAGATAGATACTGCAAAGGAGAAAACTGGTGTAAAATGCAGGATTTTATCACGGATGTGTCACGGCCTGTCATGGAGGTGTCACAGCCGACTAACAATCAAGTGGCAGAGAGTGTTAGAAAGCCCCAAGATCGTCAGCACGTGCTGTTATCTGACATTTCCCTGTTTTTGTAGCATTGCACTACATGACCCTGGGAAACCGTCAAATTTTCCTCTCGGTTGCCAGCCTTTAACTTCCTTTATAAGCCTCATCCTGGGGTGGTTTGGGTGTGGTTTATAGTTTTTCTTGGCTGTGGTCTCTAGCGGTTGTCTCCTTTTGTTGGTCCAGAGACTTCTGTGGTAGCTGCTGTTAAGATAAGTGTTTGACTTTTGCTATCTACCTGGGTTCACGGGGTAGCATTTGAGTTTCCCCTGTATTGTTTCCTTTTGTCTCCCTTAGCTTTAGTGGTGTTGGCAAGCGCTCACACCCACAATCCTTATTTGTGGTATCCTGCCCGGCGACAAGTGTAGAACAGGGTTGGTGAGGGCAGTGAGGGTGAGCTACAGGTTATTGTCAGGGGTCACCACTTCCCCCTTTCCCTAGCGATAGGGCATTCCTTTCCCATTCCCTTTGTATTGTACTATACGGCCGGTATAGCTACTATCCCCAGCGTGACAGATATAGGTCATATAATAACCAGAAATAATGTTATTCCTTATGTGCACACACAGAACAGGTTATTCTGAAAAGTTATGCGAAATAAGAGCTAGGTCTCTCAAGACCCTTGAAATTGCAAGGCAGAAATGGTAAATGCTTCTAGGTTTAGGTATCAAAGGGCAAAGTTGATGTCATGCTAGCCACTACTTATGAGCAGTGTGGGCAGAAGCGTAGTCAGGAAAGCCGGGGTCTGTAAGGAGGACACGTATAAGCACAAGGAGTAAACAGAGGCGTAGTCAGGTCAATAGCTGAGGGTCAAGAATCCAGGAGAGCTCATAATAAGTTCAGGGAGAAAACAGAGACGTGGTCAGGAAACGGTCCGAGGTCAAAAGGCAGGAGGTCACGACAGGAACAGGGAGCGGGCAGAGAGGAGTCAAATAACAATCCAGGGTCAGAACACAAAGATCAGAACAGAGAGACACACCAACAGCACAACTGCAGAACCAGAAAATACAACTGGCGATGTCCTGGGCGAGCATGCTCAGTAAGAAGCCTGAGCAATTACCAGGAAGGAGGAACACCTGAGTAAACAGCACCAACATGGATTCCTGCGCTGTCAAACACACTGCTAGCTAGTAACACAGGAAAGTGCAGCAGAGCATCTACGAAGGCAAGATGCTCTGCACAGAGGAATTGTGACAGTTGATTAACTTTCCAGAGGTATTTTGGACGCCTCAGACGGTCCCCATAGTTCCTATTAGATAATATCCTCAAGTTATAATCTGAATTACTTTACATACCTCCAGCACTTGTCTATAGCCCCTTTTTTATTAATTCCATGCTAATAATGAGTACGAATCGCCATGTCCTCAACATGCAGAAGGCTTTTTGTGTACTGTACAAGGCGAGAGGTGCCTGGCTGCTGCGATAGCACTCAATATTATAGATTTTACTCTCATGTTCCAACTTTTACGTCTCAGCTTTATTGGCTGCTCTCGGTGTAAGCTTCAGATGATGTCGCTATCTGATAGAGGCTGAATGTTTCATTGATTACCTAAAGTAAAGCAAAAAAAAAATTCTACTATAAAGGATTGCAAGGCTTATCTTCTCTCTTAGACCAAACTGGGAACGCTGCCCTGACTCGAACCGTTCCCCAGGCAATTCAATAAAAAAAGAGTATAACAATAGGAAAAGAATACAGCTGACAATAGTCTGGTAATGTACAAAACAGAGTCGTTCTGAATATTTATAAAGGGGTCTAAATAAAGTCGAACATTTTTTGACCTGATATTTTTTGGGTCCCGATATTGAAGATACTAAATTGGCACTTAAAAAAATCTTTCTTGATTCCAAATATATCAATACGATGGATCAAAAATGGCCCTTATCATTGGCGGAGGTGGAACCTGGAACCAAGGGCTTATGGTGAGGTCTTTTCTTGGGTCTTCTTCAGGTCTAATGACACCAGTTATCATCACTTTCAGTTGTATCTATTTCTTTCCTCTTATACAAGTACTCCAAGGTGCCCCAAGTAACCAGTGTTGCAGCCATTTCTCCAAAATGTCCCAGGAGCCATTTTTTAACACAATGCCTGTCACAATGTGAGTTGTTGGAAAATGAGAGATAGTATCCCCTATGCTATCCCTAATCTCAGAGATACTCCTGATGGTGAAGAGGCCTGAGTCTCCTTCCTGGCCCTGGTCCTGACCAGACCTAATCTGATTTTCCTAGGGAAAGATGGAGCAGGAGTGTGATGTTAAACACACATAAAGACAGACAAGGGAAAACCAAAACTTTGACATGTGACGCCCTGGCCTATCAGGTCATAACAGGACATTGTGTAATCTGCCCTTCTGCATGGTGTCCATCTCCTCCTTGGTTACGGATCCCTAACCTATGGTGTTGCTAAGAACAAGCTAATCAAAATCCTAGAAACACTCTGCACCACACCCATCAGACACACCAGTGGACAGCCTGAAGGGAATAGGGCTGGACACTTGGGGGGTTGGTAAGGGGAGGTCAGGAGTGTCAGGAGTAGTCAGTCAAGTGGTGACTCTCGAGAGGAGGGCTCCTCAGTTACTAGGTGGCAGACGTTGGTCTGGGCCTGGTAGGACCTGGAACCCTGGTTGCAGGGGATCATGTCAAGGGGCACGGAACTGCCGAGCAGGGCAGCCGGCGGCCTTGAGCCATCTCTGGGCAGGGACCAGGGCACAACAGGGTACGTGGACCCTAGGCCGGGAAGTAGCTTCACGCGTTCTGGAAATTTACCCGATGAGGGAGGAGACTTCACGATTCATCCTCAACCCGCTCCAAAATCGGGGTACTAGCGCAACGAGGGGGATAGGACTTTCCCAATATACAGCCCAGAAAATCCCAAGCGTCAACCCTGAGAGCATGCTCACTCCGTTAGCCGTACGGGTGAGCGGGACCCGTTCAGTTTCAAGCTGAGTGGGACCAACTACAGACAGAGGTGCCAAGGTCACAGGCTAACAGGCAACACCATAGGGCACGGGATCTCGGCGTGCTCCCTCCCTGCTGCAGCGGTTCTAAGTATTCTGGTTTACAAGTTGTCGGTGTCAGCGTTATTGGACTGAGTGAGTACGCAGTGCCCCTTTCCTCTCTAACGGTGCTCCCCTCTCACCATCACCAAGCCCCGGGGCATCTTCCCCCTACCCACAGAGGGGTTAAACATCTGGCTACCATTTTACCGCCACCGGGCGCTCCTAACAGCAGCGGTGGTATCCCACCTTACCACACACCGTGGGTGGCGTCACAAACTCTAACCACAAAATCCCCTGTAATCCCCCCCTTTTAGTTCAAGTGTCCGAGAGACCCCACTTGGGTTCGGAGACCCCTCGAGCCACCGCGGATCCGGATCCGAGCGGTGGCCCGGCTGCCGGCGCTGGGGCGGTACAGACACACTGCACAGACACATTTGACATCCCTGGACTATCAGGCCATCACAGGGTACTGCACAAGCTGCCCTTCCGTGCAGTATTCCACCTCCCTCTTGGTTCTGGGTCCCTACTTAAGTGGTATTGCCTCCATCAGCAAATCAAAATCCTAGAGGATCCTACACTCTGCACCACACCCACCAGACACACCAGTGGACAGCTTGAGAGGAATAGAGTCGCCCACCTGGGGGGTCAGGGAGGGGAGGTGAGGAAGTGTAGTCAGTTGAGTTGAGTTGAGTGGAGTCGAGGAGAGTCAGTGAGTGGGTGAAGGAGGAAGTCGGGAGTGGGACTCCTGAAGGAACTGCCTAGGTTGCAGACGGTGGTCTGGGCCTAGAGTAGTCGGACCCCCGATGGCAGGGGATCGTGGCAAGGTGCTTGGACCTGTCAAGAAGGGCAGCCTGGCCCTATCACCGGTCCGGGACCGAAGGCACGACGGGTTACACGGACCCTAGGTCGGGGAGTAGCTTCAGGCAACCCGACAATTCACCTGAAGAGAACGGAGTCTTCATGATTCGTTCCCACCCGTTCCAGAATCAGGGCATTAGCACGAGGGGGATAGGACTTTCCAACCAAAAATGGTCCAGAAAATCCCAAGCATGAGCCCTGAGAGCAAGCTCCCTAACTTGGCCATAGTAGGGAGCGGGGCCCGGCTAGTTCCAAGCTACCGGGCCATCAAGTTGAAGTCTAAACTAAGTGCCAGGAGGCAGGTCACGGACCACCAGACAGCACCACTTGGGGACGGGACCCGGACGAGCTCCCCTTAGCAGCAGCTGTACCCAGAGACTTGGTTTACCCGGTTGTTGGTGTCTGCTTATGAACTGAGTGAGTACGAGCGTGACCCCTTCATCCCCACAGCACTTCCCTCCTTTCACCGAGTCCCGGGGCATCCCCTACCCGTGGAGGGTTCCAACACCTTGCTGCCCCGTTCCATCCTCCCCAGGTACTCCCAACTGCAGCGGTTGTACTCCTAATTACTACACACCATGGGTGGCATCACAAACTATAACTTCCCTGTAAATACCCCCCTTTTCATTTTGAGTGGCCGCACGACCCCCCGGTCCGGAGACCCTCGAGACACAGTAAACCTGGATCCGAGTAGTTCGGCTGCTTCCACGGAGGGTGGTACACACACACTCAGGATAGGACAATAAAAGATTCAGGAGGAAAACAAGAGAAGGAAGGAAGCTACAAAAGACAACTGGGGTAAACTCCACATTCACACAATGCATCAAGAACTACTAGCACCAGAGAGTCTGGGACACCACACCAGACCAACTAAGATAAACTATAGCTGGCATAGGAGGAAGGACCCAGCCAGTACATATAGGGGGGAAGCAGATGTGATAGGCTCCCTCACAGCAAGTGATCAAAGAGAGCAGACTAGCAGAAATTAACTCTTGCTAGCCTGCCTATGAATCAGCACACAGCAGGTTGACGCCTGAGTTTGCCTGTGTTGCTCACAGACACTAGAAAATCTTTCAGGTGGCGTATCAGATTATGCGATCTGAACGGGACCTGAGGCAGCCATGACAGTTGATGAAGTTATAGAAAATCTCCATGTGACCTAGGGTCCTGTACCCAGTCAGTGCGTAGTTCCGGGAGTACTCCACCATACTCCACCGGCGTCTACTCTCCTGAGTACAAGGTCATCGTTAACCTGAGTTAGCACGTCCCTTTACGTCCACCTTCACTCCTCTCCTACTACTGTCCAACTAACCTCCCACCTGGTCAACTAGTGGACTGGACTGGCTCCACCTCTAGGCAGCCATCCATTGGTCCGACCCTAGCTATGTACCATTGTATGGGGGATTGTTGGGGGGAAAAACTTGGATTACCTTGGTTTTTGGTGTTACTGGCACTGGTCTCCTGGGACCCTAGGGGGTAGGCCCTGCATCCTGGTGGGGGATGCAGAACCTTGTAGCTCCCTGATGGCTTCAGGGGCCCTACATAAAGTTACATCAAAATAGACTATTTCATGGTGTCTGAAAGGCTCAGACCTTACCAATTCTTGTATCTCTGAAAAGGTATATTACTTCCAGTATAACCTCGGTGTTTCCCTCCTTCATAATTGTCTACAATATGCCCCAGGTGTATTGTTCTAGATTCGGCAGCACTAAATTGCCGAGCAACATTTTAGCGCTAACAGGGTAATATATCAACCTGATTAAAATATATAATAATGTTGCCTCTTTACATACCATCATTTAGCGCTCACCGTAAATGCAAAGCGCTGGGTCATAGAAAAATATAATAACGCTTGATGAAAAACAGAGAATGGTAGGAACATTAAATAGACTAAATTACCAAACCTCGATGAAAAATACTCGCGTTTTTTATGGGTAAAATGTACCTACTTACACTTGATTATAAAATGAGTTTTGAGTTGTAATCATTTTATCATCTCCCGGTTATCTAATTTTACAGCGGCTTCGCGAGTCCCGGCTTCCATCCGGTCCTTATCCTATTAGTGTTTCAGGTAAATGTTATCCTCGTTCTTACCATTCGCGTATAATGTTTCGCTGGGGGGAACTTTTCGGAAATCATTCCTAGGTGTGTCAGAAGTCTCTGAAATAACTGCTCAAAGCCGGGCACAGGGAGATCAAAGAGGCTTCGGAGACGTATAAAAAAAAAACCTAAAAGGGTGTGAAAAAAGTAAGTGCTGGGAGGTAAAGGAACCGAGGAGACCGCAAAAGAGTGAGACATCATCGGAAGAGAAAATGGGTCTACAAATGGGTCAACGGCTGGAGGCAAAAGAGGAAGACAACGCAAAACGTTACAGTCGTTGGGGCTTAATTATCCAGCAAAATGCCCCAGAATTCAGAGAGAATTTGCAACTTTATTGTGTCTGGTGACCTGGGTCATAGTTATGATGTGTTTTGGACACTTTTTACACAACTTGTCGGAATAATTTATTATCCCTGTACTGTGACATCACTGTGTATTATCCCTGTACTGTGACATCGCTGTGTGTATTATCCCTGTACTGTGACATCACTGTGTGCATTACCTCTGTACTGTGACATCACTGTGTGTATTATCCCTGTACTGTGACATCACTCTCTGTATTATCCCTGTACTGTGACATCACTGTGTGTATTATCCCTGTACTGTGACATCACTGTGTGTATTATCCCTGTACTGTGACATCACTGTGTGTATTATCCCTGTACTGTGACATCACTGTGTGCATTACCCCTGTACTGTGACATCACTGTGTGTATTATCCCTGTACTGTGACATCACTGTGTGTATTATCCCTGTACTGTGACATCACTGTGTGTATTATCCCTGTACTGTGACATCACTGTGTGTATTATCCCTGTACTGTGACATCACTGTGTGTATTATCCCTGTACTGTGACATCACTGTGTGCATTATCCCTGTACTGTGACATCACTGTGTGTATTATCCCTGTACTGTGACATCGCTGTGTGTATTATCCCTGTACTGTGACATCGCTGTGTGTATTATCCCTGTGCTGTGACATCACTGTGTGCATTACCCCTGTACTGTGACATCACTCTGTGTATTATCCCTGTACTGTGACATCACTGTGTGTATTATCCCTGTACTGTGACATCACTGTGTGTATTATCCCTTTACTGTGACATCACTGTGTGTATTATCCCTGTACTGTGGCATCACTGTGTGTATTATCCCTGTACTGTGATATAACTGTGTGTATTACCCCTGTACTGTGACATCACTGTGTGTATTATCCCTTTACTGTGACATCACTCTGTGTATTACCCCTGTACTGTGACATCACTGTGTGTATTATCCCTGTACTGTGACATCACTGTGTGTATTATCCCTTTACTGTGACATCACTGTGTGTATTATCCCTGTACTGTGGCATCACTGTGTGTATTATCCCTGTACTGTGACATCACTGTGTATTATCCCTGTACTGTGACATCACTGTGTGTATTATCCCTGTACTGTGACATCACTGTGTGTATTATCCCTGTACTGTGACATCACTGTGTGTATTATCCCTGTACTGTGACATCACTGTGTGTATTACCCCTGTACTGTGACATCACTGTGTGTATTATCTCTGTACTGTGACATCACTGTGTGTATTATCCCTGTACTGTGACATCACTGTGTGTATTATCCCTGTAATGTGGCATCACTATGTGCATTACCCCTGTACTGTGACATCACTGTGTGCATTATCCCTGTACTGTGACATCACTGTGTGCATTACCCCTGTACTGTGACATCACTGTGTGTATTATCCCTGTACTGTGACATCACTGTGTGTATTATCTCTGTACTGTGACATCCCTGTGTGCATTATCCCTGTACTGTGACATCACTGTGTGCATTATCCCTGTACTGTGACATCATTGTGTGTATTATCCCTGTACTGTGACATCACTGTGTGTATTATCCCTGTACTGTGACATCACTGTGTGTATTATCCCTGTACTGTGACATCACTGTGTGTATTATCCCTGTACTGTGATATAACTGTGTGTATTACCCCTGTACTGTGACAACACTGTGTGTATTATCCCTGTACTGTGACATCACTGTGTGTATTATCCCTGTACTGTGACATCACTGTGTGTATTATCCCTGTACTGTGACATCACTGTGTGTATTATCCCTGTACTGTGACATCATTGTGTGTATTATCCCTGTACTGTGACATCACTGTGTGTATTATCCCTGTACTGTGACATCACTATGTGTATTATCCCTGTACTGTGACATCACTATGTGTATTATCCCTGTACTGTGACATCACTGTGTGTATTATCCCTGTAAACAACAGAGTTAGCATTTTTAGCTCGAAGACGGAACAAGATTCATAAAAGTGAAATACAGGATATGGGTGGACACACTATATACTGTAGTTCTACCTCACTACCTATAGGGGGTCAAGGGGTGTAAATAGAACCAGTTAAGTTAAAAGATGTGTAGAATGTTTAGAATATTGTGAGTGTTGTAGTTTGAAAACTTTTTTTTCAGATGTATAACTGGGTCTTAAGAATTAATGAAAATTCCTTCTCTTAAAGGGAACCTATGTGGTTGATTTTACTAAGCAAGCTAGTCACATGGCTATATTGATCGGAAAACAACAATAAAAATGATACCTGTCTTGTAGAAATCGGGCATGTTATTGCTGAAAAATTGATCTTTGATGCCACAAGGAAGTGCACCAATGTAGATGGAGTCTAGGACACGCCCCCAATCCACTTCCACCCTAATTTGCATGTTTCTTCAAAGCTTGATATCTCGGCACTGGTATATCGGATTACTACAAGGCAGGTATCAATTTTTTTGTTTTTTTATGCCCCATACAGCCATTCCACTAGTTTTTGTCGTAAACTCATCCTGACCAGTTCCCTTTAAGAGAGGAACGTAGTGGATGTCAGTACTAGTGGTAAAGCAGTGATGTAATTATCAGGCAATAGATACGATGTAAGTTCTGCGCTTTATAATAAACTGCGTACTGTCAACTGGAAATACACATTATCCCAACTCTACGAACGACTTCCCTAAATCACCTAGGAAAAACTCAATATAATGGCCATAATTAATGGCAACTTCTCTTTCGGTATATATTGATTTTACTTTGAATTACCCCTTCTCTCTGTCTTTCTTCCCCTCTCACGTCTCCAGGGACCGTGAAAGATGCTGTTCACATTTTAATTCTGGCAATATGAATTCTGCCAACCAGACTCCTTATTAAATTTATGCAAATATCTAATTGATGCCTTATTAGGCACCCATTAAAAGTCCCAGAAGCTTTCCGTGCAGCGTATAAATTAATCTTCCAGACTATTAGCAGAGCTCCTAATTAAACATCTCCTCCCTTCTGCCAGAAGGGTCATCTCTGTTTGTGTGTACGGAGGGCCGAGGTCAGGACGGGGAATAAAGGGAGATGAAAACCCACGGATTTGTCAAAGGGAGAAAGCGATCCCTCGAGTGCGGGTCAGGGGCGCCGCGCTTTACGGAGGAGAATTTTTCACTTTCAAGAAGGAAACGTGTAATTCGTAGTAAAGGCTTTTATTTTTTTTTTTATTATTAAAGATGTAAATGTAGAATTTAATTTAGCTTGATTATATGTGTGCAAATGAGGAACAAATTGGAAAAAGATGAGTGTTTGATAGTAATGAGGATATACAGAGTGTTACGGTGTGACCGTAGTGGGCATAGGAGATAATGAAGGGTGAGAGGAGGAGATGTCAAAGATGGAGGATAATGATGACACACTGCGAACGCAAGGTGACGGAAATGACACATGTCACATATTACTAGTTATTTTAGATTTGGCCGAGATATACTAGAAGTGTGCAGGCCATAGTGAGCTAATGATACTTATCATCCCCGTCCTAGGAGCTGCGATCTTCTGTAATATCCTGGAGAACTGGCTGTAGCTTGTGTCCACCAACACGAGGACCAGGCCTTGTCTGATTGTTATCATTCTTGTGGCAATGTCATCTCTGATGATGCAGTGATGCAGTGTGTGATCACTGACTGGTGATCCACTGGTGCAGACGTCAGATCACTAATATCCAGTGCTACAGTATCTTACCACTGATGGTCCAATGGTGCAGTGCCTGATGATCCAGAAATGTAGTATCAGATGATCCAGTGGTGCAGTGTCTGACAACTGGTGACCCAGTAGTGCAGCTCCATATCACTAATTATCCAACGTTGTAGTGTCTGATGACTGGTGATCCAGTGGTGCAGTTCTACATCATTTATGATACAATATTGCAGTATGTGACCACTGGTGATCCAGTAATGCAGTGCCAGTTCACTCATGATTCAGCGGTGCAGAGTCTGATGATCCAGTAATGAAGTGCCAGATGATCCAGTAATGCAGTTCCTTATCACCAATGATCCGCTATTGCAGTGTTTGATAACTGATGTTCCAGTAATGCAGTGTCAGATGATCCTGTGGTGCAGTGTCTGATGATCCAGTGGTGCATTGTCTAATGATCCAGAGTTGCCGTGTCTGATGACTGATGATCCAGTGGTGTAACTCTAGATCACTTATGATACAATAATGCATTATGTGACTACTGGTGATCTACCGGTAGTAATGCAGTGCCAGATGACTGATGTTCCAGTGGTGCAGTCTCTAATGACTGATGATCCAGTGGTGCAATGTTTGATGATTGATGATCCAGTGGTGCATTGTCTAATGATACAGTAATGCAGTGTCTGATGACTGATGATCCAGTGCAGTGCAGTGCATCTGTAGATCACTTATGATACAATAACGCAGTATGTGACCACTGGTGATCCAGTAATGCAGTGCCAGATGAGCCAGATGATCTAGCAATGTTGTGTCTGATGACTGATGATCTAGTGGTGCAGCTCTAAATCACTTATGATATAATAATGCAGTATGCGACAACTGGAGATTAAGTAATGCAGTGCCAGTTCACTGGAGATCCAGTCATGCAGTGCCAGTTCACTGGAGATCTAGTCATGCAGTGCCAGTTCACTGGAGATCCAGTAATGCAGTGCCAGTTCACTGGAGATCCAGTCATGCAGTGCCAGTTCACTGGAGATCCAGTCATGCAGTGCCAGTTCACTGGAGATCCAGTCATGCAGTGTCAGTTCACTGGAGATCCAGTAATGCAGTGCCAGTTCACTGGAGATCCAGTAATGCAGTGTCAGTTCACTGGAGATCCAGTCATGCAGTGCCAGTTCACTGGAGATCCAATTCTACAAACCTCAACTTCTAATTCAGTGGTGCCCTTTCCCATCCAGAACATCTTCAATACCCGATGATCTAATCATGAGCCATTGCTGTGCGGCCATTACCTGGTGACCTAATGGCACCATGTCCAGTTCTTTCTGCCTTTGTAGCATAGTGTTCTGAAAACTTAAAGAATCATTTTATGCAAATTTAATATACGGATTCTATGTGACAAACCAAATACCATTGCTCGATTTATTACTCAGGGAGCAGGGTCGAAGCACCCACACCAAAGGGAGACCTAGAGAATGGTAATGGCATCAGTCGAAAACTCTACGGATTCAACAAAAAGTAGATGGTTGATTGAGCAGAACCCTGAAAATTCCGTTTTCATACCTTCCTTTCCAGCAATGTAACAGATATCGCCTAGACATCTATTGAGCCTGTGACCGGTACACAGAAGAAACATGGTACAGTATGGAATTCTGTACTGTGACCCTATATACAGTATATCTGTACCGCCCCCGTGTAAGCGGCCGAGCTGCTCTGATCCGGAACCGCGGTGGCTCGAAGGGTCTCCGGACCCGGGGGTTCGTTCAGACACTCGAATTTAAAAGGGGGTATTTACAGGGGATTTGGACATTCGTGATGCCACCCACGGTGCGTGGTAAGGTGGAGTACCACCACTGCTATTGGGAGCGCCGGTGGCGGTGGTATGGCAACAAGGTGTTTAACCCCTACGTGGGTAGAGGGTTTTGCCCCGGGGCCCGGTGGTGGCAGTGAAGGGGTGCCATTGGGGAAAGGGAACGTTTCTGTGCACTCACGCAGTCCAAGAATACTGACACCAACAGCTTGTAAACCAGATTTCTGAGCACCGCTGCAGCAGGGAGGGAGCACGCGTGGATCCGTGCCCTTGGTGTTGCTTGTTAGGCTGTGACCTTCTCCGTGGCACCTTCTCTGTTTGGACCCTATAGTATGGAACTAATTGGGTCCCGCTCACCCGTATGGCTAACGGAGTGAGCTTGCTCTCAGGGTTCACGCGTGGGATTTTATGGGCTGTGTTTTGGGAAAAGTCCTATCCCATCGGTGCGCTAGTACCCCGATTTTGGAGCAGGTGAGGGATGAATCTTGAAGACTTCACCCCCGTCGGGTAAATTACCGGGACGCATGAAGCTACTTTCCGGCCTAGGGTTTACGTACCCCGTCGTGCCCTGGCCCCTGCCCGGAGATGGCTCAAGGCCACCAGCTGCCCTCCTCGGCAGATCCGTGCCCCTTGACACGATCCCCTGCGACCGGGGTTCCAGCTCCTACCAGGCCCAGCAGACCAACGTCTGCCACCTAGTATTCTACAGGGAGCCCTGATCCTCACCTCCTCTCTCCTGAACTTCACCGCTCTACATTTCTGCCTACCTCCCTACCAACCCCCTCAAGTGGACAGCCCTATTCCCTTCAGGCCCCCCCAATGGTGTGTCTGGTGGGTTCGGTGTAAAGTGCTCCTAGGGATTTGACTGGCTCTGATCTTAACCACACCAAAGGACAGGGATCCATAACCAAGGAGGATTGGATACTGTGCAGAAGGGCAAATTGCACAATACCCTGTGACAACCTGATAGACCAGGGCGTCACATATCTTACAATATATAATCAGGCCCTGCCTATGAACATGAATACTGGGTTATAAACACCTGGAGAGGATAGAGTTAAACATTCGGCTTCTGGTTATTTACAGGTTGAGGAGCTTAGTTGTGTTAAAGATTCTGGCGATGTGTGAGCCAAGGTGCGGACGACCTTCACGCAGCCGCGAGAAAGAGACGGACCCCCAGGAGCTGAGCAGCACTGACTGCGGTACACGATGAGAGGAGAACAGAGACATCCTAGAGGAGGCGAGAAACCAAATACACTGCGAGAGAGTAACAAACCACCGCGAGAGACATCAAACAGGAGAGAAAACACAAAAACAGGAGGAAAGGACAACACAAGCCTCGAAAAAGCAAAATCTATAACAATGCAAAACAAATGGGGGAGAGGAAAAAACCTACGAAAAAAAGAGGGTCACCCAAAAGTAGACGTATCTGTAATAAGTGACCAATCTAGTAAAAAAAAAAGAATAAAAAGTGAAAAAATAAAAAAGACAGACAATCTAGTTAACCTAATCCACGGGTTTCCACTTATTCGAAACGCCATACAATTTTAAAATTCTGCTAATGTAGCGAGGACATTTTTTTTGCTGGTCTGATTACCATAAAAAAGTCTGAAAATGGGAAAAAATCAAAATAGGACGAAATGGGGGTGGAAAAAAAAAGCAATTCCGCCATTGTTTTTTGGGTTTTGTTCTCATGGCATTCAATATATCATAAAATTAATCTGTCGACATGATTGTCCAGGTCAGTATGATTACAGAGCTACCATTTTAGGTTATATAAAATGTTTTGATCGTTTTTTTATTGCATTTTTGGTGGAGATTTGGTGACCAAAAAACAGCAATTCTGGCATTTTATATGAGCACTCCATGACTGTCGTGTCAGGGGGACTAAAGTCAGCGTAAATGTTCTTGAGCACCATTTAATTGCCACCGTCATAGACTTACAGCAGAATGTAAATGGTTAATCAGCAGAGCTATCTCTGTATAGCACAGCCGACACCTGCCATGCATCGAGCGGGCTCAGATCCTGAGCCCGTGTCAAACATCATCACCCAGAAAAGATTGTTCTACGTCGGGTAAGGTTTCAGAGCCCACATTTTCGACATCGTGAGAAGTTGAAAATTGACTGAAAAAAAAGACCTGTCAACTATCACGGTCTGGTCAATAATGTCATCCCTCTGTTATTCCGCCTGGAAATGTATTAAGAGATTAATTTCTGGATGTAACCATCCTCAACAAAGTGGATTGTAAAACCCAGAGGTCAAGATAATCATTCATTTCCAGAAGCAATAGCAGAAAAATGTTACAAGTGTCTCACAATGTGCCGTCAGGATAGCGAGGGATGCTGTCCCTCACACTAGGGGACCCTAGGCTATCCCTAACATCAGGATTACCCCTGATGATGGAGATGCCTGAGTCCCATGCCTGGCTATTCTCCTGACCAGATCTACTATGTTGCCTCCCCTCCCAGAAAAGGAAGGGGCAGGAGTGTGATGGTAACACAAATTAAGAGACAGGGGCAAGCTAAAACTCAGACACACTGCAAACTCACAGGAACCAACAGAAAAGCAAGAGCAGGAAGGTAGCAACAAAAAGATAACAAGGGTTAACACCACAACCATTCACAGCAATAATGCAGAACAACCACCAGTAAGTCTGGATCACAACATCTCATCAGATGTTACGTCACCACCGGAGTCCGCTCCAGTGACTTCTGCTTCGATCACCAGGTGACGCCGTGTTCCTGCCGTGGATAGTGCTGGTGATGGGAGAGGAGTTGATGCCAGCGGCGCTGGTGGGCGCAGGCTCCGCTCATCTACTGGGCTGGGTTTCCTTGGGATCTGCAGTACCACTGGCTGACTATAGGTGGCGTGTGTCTTCCAGCTGGAGTTGCCATCATTCAGCTGCAACCAATGGGAAGACACCACACCCTTCTTATTTCCCCTCCTGTCTGCTGACCTCTGCCAGAGATAGTCCTGAATTCCTGGTTCCTGTTCCACCCTGTTCTGTTTAGTGATTCTGGTGTTCTGACTTCTGCTTGTTTCCTGACTACCCTCCTGCCTGCCGTATTTGTACCTCGCTGCCCGATCCGGATTTGACCTCTGCTTTGTTTTCTGATTACATTCTTGCCTGCGTGATTCGGTCCCTGTTTTGCATTTCCCGGTTCGACCCTGCCTGACTACTACTCTCTCGGAGTGCAGCCTTCCACAGGTAGTGATCACCTTGGGCCCTTTGTAATTCCAAATCCCTGTATAAGGGGTTAAAGGATTTCAGGGTTCTAGGGGTTCTGCTTGGAGAGTGGCTTCCCTCTAGCCTGTCCATTACAGCTCGTCTGAGTCTGTGGATCCAGGCAGGCATTACACCAGACCAGTATAGAGAAGCTATAGCTGGCATTAATGTAATAGTCCATCCAGCATAAATAGGAGGGGAGTGAACATAACTGGCTCCTCAACAGCATGTGATCAAAGAGACTAATAAGCAGCCGAGCAGAGATTAACTCTTGCTAGCCTGCCTAAGCCTGTGGGTCAACACAGTGTCAGAGGTGCTGTGGTCTTCATCGATGGTAGTTATGTTAAAGAAGCTGATAAATCTTGATGTCTGACCAGCGTGTTATAGAGTAGGAGGCACCGAGCAGATTGATATATAGGTTTGTGGAAATTTTTTCTTTTATAGCGTATATTACTCCTCTAAATCCCTACTCTTTCTACACTTAAGAGTCCAGTAGGAGGTCCTAGTAAGGGACCGCCTACTGGACTCCTACACACAAAAAAGCAGAATTGTAAATGAATATGGCTAGTTTCACACTTGCGTTGAACGGCATCCGTTGAATTGCATTGTGTGACAGATGCAACGGATGCGTTGCATATAGTGGCACAACGGATGCAACGGATCGTACAAAACAACGGAAAGCTTTTTTTTTTTTTATTTTTTTTATTCTTCTTTACAGTTTTACCGGCAGCAGACTATTGTGAATGATCAGCTGATCGCTCTCAATAGCCGGCTGCCGAGCGCTCAGCTGAGCGCTTTCATATGCCGGCGGCAGGGCACTCAGCTGAGCGCTCTCATATGCCGGCGGCAGGGCACTCAGCTGATCGTTCAGCCGCCGAGAATGTGTGCGGGGGGAGGAGTGGGTGGAGCTGAGCGGGCCATGGCGCTGAGGACAGGTGAGTGTATGTGTATGTGTATGTGTGTGTGTGTGTGTGTGTGTGTGTACATGCAGAGTGGAGTGCGGGAGGGGGTGGAGCCAAGCAAGGAAGTGTCGGGCTCCCTGCACACGTAGCGAGGGTAAATATCAGCAAAGCACTTTGCTTGGTTACCTGATATTTACCTTGGTTACGGGTGCAGGGAGCCAGAGAGAGCATGCGCAGTGAAATCCTATGGATTGCGCTGCTCCAAAAAACGTTACATGCTGCGTTCCTCCCGCCCGGCGCAGCGTCAAAATAACGACGCTGCGTCATCCAGCGGATGCAACGCTGACACTTGCGTTACAGTGCATCGTCCATACAAGTCTATAGAGAATAGCGCAGTGCGTTAACGGACTGCGCTATTCTCCATAGTGATGGACTGCGCTGAACGCAAGTGTGAAAGTACCCTAAAATGTAAGATATTCAATATTTTCCTATAAAGCTATATATCAATCTGCTCAGCTCATTCTGCTCTATAACATGATATCCACAGAGCATGATATGTTCTTTTTAAGAAGATTTTATGTAATGAAAACTATTATTTGTGTAATAATAAAACATTTTAATAATGTATACACTTTGAATATTTTCAGCACCTCTGTTTGCTGTCAGTCTTCCTCCAGGGAGCCGGACATATCTGGTCCTGCGCACAGCTGGGAGTGTTCTCTAATTGTATCCCGTCCCGGCAATCGTTGTATACCGCTCGGATACATGACGCATTGCCGTGCACAGAATGTTTCCATCCACGGTGGTCCCTGTTCCGGTGACAATCCAATATTCCCCACCGCAGATACAAATGTGCTCACTTGCAATGTTTGGTTTTGCTCTGTAGAGCAATAATCAGAAAGACACATTGAGCTGCTGGCTTGCAGTTTTCTGTCTCGGGTGCTTGACACATACACAAGCAATCTCAGGCAATTACATGTGACCGTAATGATTTGTTTATAGACTCTCATCATCCGAGTGTGAATACACAGAAGTGCCACATAGGCACCCCGGCCATGCGCCTTCAGACCTGTAATAGTAAGCCCAAATAAATCAAACATAGAGACTAGCTGTACCATTCATTAGCTTGTGTGGAAGCTGCCAAACCTTTCCAGGCTTGAAGGACCCTTCTATATGGCACTTATTAAATCACAAGCCACTAACGTAGCCCACTGTTCTGGTCAGGAGACCGCAAAAGATCTTGCAAAAATCCCATAAAAAGGTTGATGACAATACACAAGAGTAGTTGGTAACTTAGCTGGCTGCAATCCACTAACTACACAAACACAACTAGAAGTAGCGGTGGAGCGTTCCATCACCGCCGGAGAACTAACGAACCTCAAAGATGGAATGAGGAATCCGGACTTGCCTCAGAGCAGCCCCAAAGAAAAGTCAAAGCCCCCAACATATAATGATGATGATGTAAGAAAAAACAACACACAGATGGTAGATATGGAAAAAAGCAAAGTAAGGCCCTGTTAGCTAGATACAAAAGTATAGGATGGATTGCTGATTGCAGCCAGTTGAAACCCTGAATAATACCAACACCTCATAATCAAAAATTCCCTTAAAGATCACACAATCTTTCCTCCCACTATATCAGGAACTTTTGTGCAAATACATTTAAATAGAAAATGCAAATATAATAGAAAAGATCATAGCTACAAAAACACATGAGATTCAAAAATACTAAACTCCTGATCAAACAGGGAGTAAAAACTCCCTTTCTTGCTGGGAATAAATCGCCCTCCAAAAATAGTGCAGGAAGAGCACTTAAGGCCCCGTTACAAGCAACAACGTATCTAACGATATATCGCTGTGACGCACATCCGGCATCATTAGCGACGTCGTTGCGCGTGACATCAATAAGCGAGCGTTAACGATGGAAAATACTCACCTTATCGTCCATCGTTGACACGTCATTTCTTTTCAATAAATCGTTGATTGTGGAGGACGCAGGTTGTTCATCGTTCCCGAGGCGGCACACATCGCTACGTGTGACACCCCGTGAACAACAAACAACAGCTTACCTGCGGCCGCCGGCAATGCGGAAGGAAGGAGGTGGGCGGGATGTTCAGCCCGCTCATCTCCGCCCTTCCGCTTCTATTGGGCGGCCGCTTAGTGACGCTGCTGTGATGCCGAACGAACCGCCCCCTTAGAAAGGAGGCGGTTCGCCGGCCACATCGACGTCGCTAGGCAGGTAAGTATGTGTGACGGCTGCTAATGATATTGTGCGCCACGGGCAGTGATTTGCCCGTGACGCACAAACGACGGGGGTAGGTACGCGATATCGCTGCGTGTAACGGGGCCTTTAATCACCTGCAAGAAACAAAAGGGAATATTGTCAAACATTGATTTAGAAAAAGACATAGAAACGCCCATCAGTGCAAATTCAGCCTTTCACCAAGCTCAGACAAAGAGAACAAAATACTTATCAGGCATAGCTGCAGACTCAGGATGACATAGAAACAAAACCGATGCAAAGGAATGAAAAAACACTGTAGAAATCATTCCTGGAGAATCCAAAAAGGCGCAAAAAAGCCAAAACAAAATCCTAAAGAGAAAGACACAAGCCTAAAGGCTGGAGGACAAAATTCAGGACATCTTCACATGAAGCAGAAACAATTATAACTGGCAAAGGTTAGACAGAGACTGCCTTCCTATATCCCCCAGGCTGGACTCCATAGGCTTGCTGAAACAGCAATCATCTCCAACACCTGTCTGAGCGGCAGATGCAGAATCAGACTCACTTCCAGCACTAGCCACCAGAGGGAGTCCAGAAACACTCTCGGGAACAGCACCATCTCTGATGATATACACAACAGCCCATATTATAACACTTCTTGAGGATGTACTCACATATAAAACTACACAGTAGTTAATTCTGCTGGAAAATCACAGTTGTAAGGCACGGGAGAGACAAAAGACCGTCCTGTGCAGCAGCATGCTTGGCACATGCAATATAGGGCTTTACAGCATCAACACCATCATTAACAACATCACTGTTAATAAAACAGGATTAATTCCAGCCACCAGGAAACAAAATCTGCTAGAAAATCACGGATGCAGAATTAAGGCATAGGAGGAGCTACACAGAAACAAGTGCCGGCTCACTGCCCTCAATGCAGATAGGACTGAAGGACTTCTTCCAGCACGGATTATCCCAGGTGAGGACGTCCACAATCCATGTACAAAGCAGATTCTGCTGTGCTACGAGATGCAGCCTTGAAATTCAGTGACGACTGCTGAATACACAAGGATATAAATAAGCCTGTGGTTTTCACATTCATCCTGAATTTATTTTTATTTTTTTTGAGAACTTATAAAACAGGAGAAACATCAGACCTCGTCATTTTTTTTGTAACGACCTTCAGCTCGATCTTGAGCCATGATGACTTGATGGATGAACGCTCTATAGGAAGATCGATCTTGTGCAGCCTAGATAGGTTCACCCACTGGCGGACACAGAAAAGGGCCCCTGTGCAAGAACAATATATGGGCCCATTGCAGCCCAATAGTTCATGAAAATGCACAATTCCACCTGCTCTGAAGGTAGAAATGGGCCCCTTTACCTCTTTGGACCCTGTACGGCTGCATAGGTACTAATATGTCCGCATCTGGGTCCACCAGGGTCTCCTCCTCCTCCTAAATAGGTCCACCTGGGTCTTCTCTGCCTAGATAGGTCTACCACGGTCTTCTCCTCATAGATAGGTCCACCAGGGTCTTCTCCTCATAGATAGGTCCACCAGGGTCTTCTCCTCCTAGATAGGTGCACCAGGGTCTTCTCCTTCTAGATAGGTCCACCAGGGTCTTCTCCTCCTATATAGGTCCACCAGGGTCTTCTCCGCTGTTATCTTGATTATTTCAAGCCATCGGGTTGCCCAGTCCTCTCCCCCCCCCCCTCTACACTGGCCCTGACTGTAACTGGGGCTTATTTTTTAAGTAGGGATTATATTAAATGCATACTACAAAAATCCTGTAAAATCATGCTAGGAAATATGGTATTATTTCTTTTAGCTTCCCATGGGTGACAATAAAATCAGTTGTTCTTCACTCTCCCCTCCAGTGATGTGTCACCACCGCTGCTTCAATCTTTGACAGTTTGCAGCAGTGTCGTCAAAAATACAGCGCATGTGCCATCTATTTAGGCATCATGGAATTAAAAAAAAAAATCTAACACCTAGCCAACTCCTGTTTTTTCACAGTGATGCCCATGTTCCCCATCATCAGTCTTCCTGCAGTGGTCCCATGCTGTTCCAGCTAGAAGAGAGAGGAAGAAGACTTCTCTACTGGCTCCGTCGCTTCACAACTGCTGTAGACTCCACCGAAAGAAGAAGCCATGAGGCCAAAGAGCTACAAGGGCAGCAATGAATTATGTGGTTTGCTTGAAGAGTATTCGGGTCTTTTTTTTTTTCAGACCATTATGGAGGTCATTTTTTAAAGTGTAACCATTGTTTTTATTTAATAAATCAATAGAACCCATGAAACAAAGCAGTGTTGTAATATAGCTGTTCGAACAATTCTTCTTTCAACTCCTGAACTAAGGCCCCCAATTGTTGCAAGTCTTTCATAGCCTTGGTCTTTTTATATAGGCCAAAGGGTTTTTTGGGGCCCCCTAGGCTCCAGGGCTTGGATGCGATTGCAACCTCTGCACCTACTGTAGTAATGCACCTGCATTGGGCCCAGGAGTTGACTTTCGAGCAATCACTTGCCACCAGGCACATGCTCAATGTGGACAGAGGGTGGTCCTCAGAATCATTTACCCTGGTGGGCTGTAACGCTGTGTCCCTGCCTCTCCCCTCCTGCAGGGACATACTCTGACTCTCCGCCGTGGCAGGTTCCTTCCATGCTACCCGGCGTCCCTGCTCACTCCTCCACATGGGTTCCTCCTCTTCCCGCCTCCTGGTGTCTGTGCTCGTGTCATAGGACCTCCGGGAGAGCACGCCGCTGCCCCTCTCTTAAAGGGCCAGCACGCCACTCCTAGGAAGTGCCGCTCAGCCTATCGCTGAGAGGCACTGGGTATTTAAGGCAAGCTCCCACTAGGGGAGGTGCCTGTTCAACACCATCAGTTTAGTCAGTTGAATTCTGTCAGTTGAATTCTGTCTAGTCAGTTGTCAGGTCATCCTGTCTGTCTGGTCCTGTTGTGCCCATACCTGGTTACCAGCCCGTTCCACCCTGTTGGGTGCCTGGTTCCAGTCCTGTCCTGCCCGTACCTGGTTATCAGCCCGTCCTGCCTGTTCGCACCTGGTTCCAGTCCTGTCCTGGCCGTACCTGCTGTCTGTTCTGTCCTGCCTTTCTGGTGCAAGAGACTCTACCTGTCCGTCCTGCCCTGTTGGTGCTAGAGACTCTGCCTGTCCGTCCTGCCTTACTAGTGACTGACTGTCCATCCTGCCCTGTTGGTGCTGGTGACTCTGCCTGTCCATCCTGGCCATGCCATCTGCCTTGCTAGTGACTCTGCTTGCCTGTCCTGCCTGTGCTACCTGCCTTGAGCCACCATAGTGGCCACTGTCTGTACTTGAGACTCCATCCTGTCTGCTCCTGTCTCTTCCCCTGTCCTGGGGGTCAGCTGCCACAGTCCCGGTCCTCTACCACACATTAGGGTAGGTCTGAGGTCTCCCTGTGGTCCGGTGGGTCCACTTCATCTCCCCGCAGTACCATCCCTTGGCAGAGAGCGTGGCTTGGGCCTATGTAACCCTAGTCCATGGTACAGAGATTTAAAGGACCTAACACATATTCTTCAATAACACCCTTAATCCTCATATTGCATCTGATTGTTCTCAGCCCGGTGAGCCTCCAGTCTCATATTTGAAGATGGCTCCTTATCTGAAGATGCCCAATGTGGAAAGTCTTATAAGACTAATGGTGACTCCAGCGGTGATAATAGCCGCTATGACAGCGGAAGGAAGTGTTAGATTTGTGTATGAAGGACACAAAGGAATATGCCGCTGCGTGCTACAAACACGGCTTTCTTCTATCTATTTATCTCTGTAGCATTACATAAGTGTTTGGACAGCTCTCGGGGAGGCGACTTTAATGTAGATGGCGTGATATGGTGATCAGAGCTGATGGGAAAGACTCATTATAGAGTTTTCTTCCTCCGCGCTGGGTAATCCTCACATGGAGGTTACTGATATCTGAGCTCCTAAAGTCTAATTATTTCCATTAATTAAGAAGATTACATCAAAACAAATGTCTCTCCCCAGAACTCTGTGCACGAGGGGGGCTCCTGGGTCCGGGAAGATTAGTGCGTAATGTAACGGGGTGCCAGGGGTGCCTCGGGGCTTGTAGTCGTGGCCCCCTTTTCTCTCAGGCCAACCCCCAGCTCCGCCGTCACTACTGGGACAGGGGATTGTTCTGTGGGGCAGAGTGTGGTGGAAAAGAGCATACTTTCAGCCGCAGGAAGACTCTTCAGGCAGGGATCAGATAAACCAGACGACATCTTTATTGCACAGAGTTTCACAGACAGCTCAATGCACGGATTTTGTAGCGCACGGTCACAATTCCTGTCCGGGGAAATCTTTCCTTGTTGTCTCCTCTAGTGGGGATGTGCCCGGCTACTCCACTTCACCTAGGCTCCCACTCCGGCTAACACAGACTGGACCCACACCAATTCTGCTTCACACTATGAGGTTCCGCCCGCTCCTTTTCTCACCGGCTTCCCTGATTTCCAGCTCCCACACTCTGCCCCGGCTCTGCTGCTCCGCTCCTGTCCCCGAGACGACTGCTCCCTTGATCTAATCTTTTCCTCACACCCTTGCTCTCTCCTCCCCTTGTCTCTGCCGGCTCCTCCTCTCCACTGTGGTGACAGCCGTCCCACCCGGCCACTAGGGGTACCCTAACACACTACACCTGCACATACAAATAAAACATTTTTATTAATAACATTTCCGGGTTAACTATGCTCCCTTTTGCAGGGGGTCTGCTCACCCACTGCATACCTCCCCTCTTAAAACCCGAGCCTCCCGGCACGGCTCTTACTTAAAACACACAGAAGCACGTAAAGTCTGCAATACCGTCCACAATAGGCGCAGCACCCACACAGAGGGCTCCAGTGTGCCCAGTTCTCCTCCTCTGGACGGCCACCAGTGTGCGCAGCTCTCCTCCTCTGGACGGCCACCAGTGTGCGCAGCTCTCCTCCTCTGGACGGCCTTCAGTGTGCCCAGTTCTCCTCCTCTGGACGGCCACCAGTCCCACGCAGCACTCCTCCTCTGGACGGCCACCAGTGTGCGCAGCTCTCCTCCTCTGGACGGCCACCAGTGTGCCCAGTTCTCCTCCTCTGGACGGCCACCAGTCCCACGCCCGGCGGTTTCTGCAGCGCTCCCGGTCCTTCTTTCAACTAGCGCCCGGAGGCTCAACAGCGCTCCCGGTCTTAGATGGGCGCCCGGAGGCTTGGCAACAGCGCTCCCGGTCTTAGATGGGGCGACTGCCCGTACAAACACACAGAAGGGAGCTCGTCCCGTGAAACTTTAAAAGAACTTCTGCCAGCTAAACGGCGCCGGACTTAAACAACAGATCAGCAGTGGTGACTTACTCTGGGGGCCAGGCCCTCTTCCATTCCTCCGCTTGGGCCTGGATTTATGCCCCCAGGGATTGTCCCGGCTGCCGACGGATCCTCTGGAAGGACGCAGGGGCGTAGTGTGGCTCCACAGGCGCAGCTGCTGCAGCTCCTCTCGGTGGTGAAGGCGTCGCTGCCCCTGACAATCTTGCTGGTAACGGCGGCGGTGTCAATGCTGAGACTGGGTAGAGTGGAGACGGGTCCTCGTTTCCCGCTCTTAAACAGACTCCACCCCCAGCCCCACGCATCATCTTGACTCCTCCGCTGAGGTACTTCTTTTTCTTCTTCCGTGCCCTGGAGCTGGCGCCTCCCCTCTTTGGGCGGAGTACTCCATGCTTTCTCTTCGGCACCGGCCAGCCCCAGGCTCTTCTTTCGGCGCCAATTTTCCGCGCCTTTTCTTCCTCACAGATAACGGCCTCCTTGCCGCCATCTTGTACCCGGTCCAACGCTACGGGTACTAGGTTCTCTCCCCACCACGGGACTGGAAATCCTGTATCACGGTCCGGATCCTGTGCTTCAGGCACGACCCGATCTCCAGCCTCCTGGGTTCCTGGCAGGGGAATCGCATCCTGCCGACTACGCCACATGTAACGGGGTGCCAGGGGTGCCTCGGGGCTTGTAGTCGTGGCCCCCTTTTCTCTCAGGCCAACCCCCAGCTCCGCCGTCACTACTGGGACAGGGGATTGTTCTGTGGGGCAGAGTGTGGTGGAAAAGAGCATACTTTCAGCCGCAGGAAGACTCTTCAGGCAGGGATCAGATAAACCAGACGACATCTTTATTGCACAGAGTTTCACAGACAGCTCAATGCACGGATTTTGTAGCGCACGGTCACAATTCCTGTCCGGGGAAATCTTTCCTTGTTGTCTCCTCTAGTGGGGATGTGCCCGGCTACTCCACTTCACCTAGGCTCCCACTCCGGCTAACACAGACTGGACCCACACCAATTCTGCTTCACACTATGAGGTTCCGCCCGCTCCTTTTCTCACCGGCTTCCCTGATTTCCAGCTCCCACACTCTGCCCCGGCTCTGCTGCTCCGCTCCTGTCCCCGAGACGACTGCTCCCTTGATCTAATCTTTTCCTCACACCCTTGCTCTCTCCTCCCCTTGTCTCTGCCGGCTCCTCCTCTCCACTGTGGTGACAGCCGTCCCACCCGGCCACTAGGGGTACCCTAACACACTACACCTGCACATACAAATAAAACATTTTTATTAATAACATTTCCGGGTTAACTATGCTCCCTTTTGCAGGGGGTCTGCTCACCCACTGCACGTAATACGGAGTGACACATGGTAATAGGAATGGTGTCACCGACGGGAGGAAGGAATAACATGTGCCGACGGGAACAACGCCTCTGTATGATCGGGATGGAGCAGAGCCGGGATTGGAATCCCTCTATCTATATATCTATCTATCTATCTATCTATCCCTCTATCTATATCTATCTAACTATACCTCTATCTATCTATCTATCCCTCTATCTATATATCTATCTATCTATCTATCTATTATCTATCCATCCCTCTATCTATCTATCTATCTATGTATCTATCTATCCCTCTATCTATCTATCTATCTATCTATCCCTCTATCTATATCTATCTAACTATACCTCTATCTATCTATCTATCCCTCTATCTATATATCTATCTATCTATCTATCTATCTATTATCTATCCATCCCTCTATCTATCTATCTATCTATGTATCTATCTATCCCTCTATCTATCTATCTATTTATGTATCTATCTATCTATCCCTCTATCTATATATCTATCTCTATCTCTATCTCTATCTCTATCTCTCTATATATATATATATATATATATATATATATATATATATATATATATATATATATATATATATATATATAGTGAGGGGATTATACAGAGATGAGCGGTGCTGCAGAGGCGCTGCTTATCTTTTCCCGCAGCAGTTATTGATCTGTTTTTTTCCAATGGTAATGGTATAATGGTAATATAGTGCTACTTATTTCATGAGGAAAAGGTTCTTCAGGAGCTGCAATTCTGTGTCCCCAGAAGTGCAGAAATTCATAAAACAAACCTCAGCTGCTGCAAACGTCACAGTACAAACTTCAGCTGCTCATATTACACACCACAGCTGCTGCACAACCTCATAACACACACCTCAGCTGCTGCAGAGCCTCATAATACACACCTCTGCTGCTCCAGAACCTCACAACACATCTCAGCTGCTGCAGAACATCACAATACACATCTCAGCTGCTGCACAACAATCATATTAAAGACCTCAACTGTTGCAGAGTTTTGTTATTGTGGCGCCCTGGACTAGCCAGGTAGCCACAGACAAAACACACACACACCCCCCCAGGCAGTTACATTAGTCAGACAAAAACCCTTGTTGCCTCCCTCCAGGGTCTGATGTCCACACCAGGTGGGGCGGAGCCAGGCGGTTGGCCCCACCCACCGAGGAGTTCACAGGCCTGGAGGCGGGAAAAGCAGTAGATCAGTTCAGGAGGTGAAAGTGAGAGGTCACATACTGCGGGTGTCTGGGTCGGAGCCCAGGCACTGAGAGCAAGGTTGGCAGACGGTGGTGGCCGTCTGCAGGAGTTGGTGGAACTCCGCAGAGCCCTAAGGACCGGGGCTGGGCGGTGGCCCACCGGTACCGGATCGGGGAACTGAGTGAAGCTAAGCATACCCAGGCAGGGCCATCGGACCCCGACCAGGCTTGGAGCCGCCGTCAATAGTCAAATCCGAATGTGACAGGAACCCTCGGGGTTCCCTAACAACTAAGTCCCGATTGAAGGCAACCGCTCACATCGTGAGGATATACAGCCACCGCCACCGGCTAGAAATCCAAGGGCCAGCGCCTGCGGGCAAAACGGGCTCCTCCGGTATCTATACACCGGGGAGCGGACTACCGTTGGGAAGCCATTGGAGTCAACACAGTACACAAAGGTGCAGGGAGAGACAGCCACCATCACCTGTCCGGGGAGAGACACAGCAGCCAGCTGCGGGACCCGTCCATCCAGCCGTTTGGTTTACCGGAGACTTTGTGCATCTATTGCTGAGTGAGTACACCTGTGCCATCCGGCACCGCGCCGCGCTGTCCCTGCAACCCTTCACCTCACCGACCCTGCCTCCCCGTCACACCACCGGGCCCCGGGACCACCAAACCCCTACCCACGGAGGGGGAAAACAACATCCCAGCTGATCCCTACCATCGCTCCCGGGATCCCCGTCACCAGCAGCGGTGGTGCCCATCTTCACCACAACCCGTGGGTGGCGTCACGGACTAAATCCCCAAACAAACCACCCCCTTTTCACTCACAGACGAGGAGCGCCGCTCGAGTCCCCGGATCCGGCCCACCGCTCGAGCCACCGAGCAGCAGCAGCAGCGCCGGACCCGAGCGTTAGCGAGCGCAGCGCCCCGCCGCCCGCGACATTATACATATCTTACCTACTGCAGAACAGCATATTACTCACCTCAGCTGCTGCAGAACCTCATAATACACACCTTAGCTGCTGCAGAACCTTATAATACACACCTCGGCTGCTGCAAAACCTCATAATACACACCCCGCCTGCTGCAAAACCTCATAATACACACCAGCTGCTGCAGAACACCATAATACACACCTCAGCTGCTGCAGAACACCATAATACACACTTCAGCTGCTGCAGAGCCTCATAATACACACCTCAGCTGCTGCAGAACCTCATAATACACACCTCAGCTGCTGCAGAACCTCATAATACACACCTCAGCTGCTGAAGAACCTCATAATACACACCTCAGCTGCTGCAGAACACCATAATACACACCTCAGCTGCTGCAGAACCTCATAATACACACCTCAGCTGCTGCAAAGTCTTATAATACAATCCTCAGCTGCTGCAGAACCTGATAATGCAAACCTCAGCTAATGGAGAACCTCATAATACATACCTCAGGTGCGGAAGAACTTCATACTACACTTCAGCTGCTGCAGAACCTCATAATTCATACATCAGCTGCTGCAGAACCTCATAGTACACACCTCAGCAGAACCTCAGATTCTGTAGAATAGAATTCACAAAAATACAAAGACCTCCTCTCATTATTTACAAACACCTGGTTTTCTGTGCAGAATGTAGTGAAACGTGCATGGGGGAGGGGTAAATATATTTTTCTTTTTATTAACAATAATAGAGTAAAATAATTACAATTTCTGCCTTTCCATTATAGACTCACACCTATTGTTCCGGAGGAATACATGTAAGAGAAGCTGCAAATAATACATTATAGCTGCAAGTCTAATAAAAGCAACCAATCGATGCAGAAAAAACTCCCAAGCTCATAAATCACATTTGAAGCTGGAAGCATTTGGAGCTGAACACCTCGGTGAGACCTCGGGATTTATACATTTAAGTCCACAGATCCGACACATTTTATGCCGCTATAAAAATCTATTGGGATCTACAGCCGAACCTCCCATCATCTCCGATAGCCTGGCAGGGACACCTCAGGTCCATGTGCAATGCCCCAAAGTAGATGTTTATGTGACTTTGAGATGTAGCAGAGCTGACGGCTACCTTATTATGTTTGCAATCTGTAAACATTTCCTTTGCAGATATTGCACATGAGAATTCAGCAAATATAAGTGGTTTACATATGCACAAAGTGATATCTACTAGTGGGAGGTTGTTAAGGGTTAATGAGGCAGCCCTGCTTTCCATATATTACATACAGGTCACTTGGTAGAACCATATTCCTGAGTCTCTGGGCTTAACAAGGAAGGAGAGGAGACATTTTGCCTGAGTGTGAGCTGTTCTGGAGAAGCTGAGGGGGAAGGTAGGAGAGCAGCCATAGCTCCTGTATATAGCAGAACCCAGAGCCTAAGCTGCAGATAATGTTGTGGTGATGAGAAGCCCACCTGCGACGGTCGCCTCAGGGACACCACTCCCCCTCCAGGAACGCCACAGGGTCTTCGCTTTGGTATTTCTGTCAACAGGTACGTCAGGTTATTTATATAGCAGTCGTGACGCCACTCTCGGTTTTGCGGTCATGGTAATGGGTGACCATCATTGCAGTTTTAACGAGCGTCTGGGGCTGATGGAGTCTGCAGTCTGGTGGTGTGGCCTCCCGTGAGTGAGGCTTGCCCCCGGGACTCAGGTGTGTAGAACAACAGGCTCCAGAATAACTCAGTCTCAGTCCAGAATGTCTTGCAAGTGATCTTTACTCACTTTTTGATGGTTTTCTGAGGTACACGGGCGATGCTGAGATAAACCAGGTGAAATCAGGTATCTTTTAGGCCGATCTAAGGGTAATCGTTAACTTGCCTTCCTAGCACTTCTTGTTTCGGATAACCCCTGACTTGAAATACCGTGGGATTCATCCAGGGAAGTCGCTACTGCCTTTTCTCCCCTATTTGGCCCGTTTGCCGGCAGCATGGACCAAGTGAGATGGCTCCAGGCTCGATCTCTCTTATGGGCCCCTTCGTTGCTGCTGAGGCTCGGACTCTACTTGGTTGGTGCAGGACTTGTAGTTCCCCTCCCGGCAGGTTTAGCAGATCAATAAATGGACATACACTCTAGGGACCTGTTCCCAGTACGTGCCTAGTCACAAGGAGTCCCCATACTCGACTCACTGACTCCCTCAACATCTTTTTGGCTGACTGGTCTGGTGGCCGTTCTCCCCCACCAATGGCTACTACACGTGCAGGGTCTGACTAGTGTCCGCACGCAACTCCGTCTTCTGCCAACTGCTCTACTCCACTAACAGATTGGCTCTCCTCCTACTTTCCTGACAGCCTCTGCCACCTTAGCTTCCAGCCCCTCCTCTACACCCCTTGATGAGATGTGGAGGCAAGCCCCCTCTTGGGTCTGTCCAAGGGTCCCCTCTAATGGTGTGGGAGGCCTGGTGGCTATGTGTCTGTGCGTACACAGCCTATTCCAGCCTTTAGGATTACCTGCCAGCACTGACCCAACATGGGTGCAGTACTCAGTGGTACCTGACCAGGTCAGGGGCGCCACAGTTAGGATGGTGCACAGCAGCCGAAAGAAAAGGTAAGGAGCCGCGGCATCTGATGTAGAATTAAATTGACCACCTGGGAAGGTAACTGATTGCTGAATAGGAATGGAGCCTGTGTGCGAGCCTCATCCATCTGGATCTACCTGTGTAAAGTTAAATGTGTTATTTTCTCCTGGCCTCCCTGTTTTATGGACTAGTCGGAGTGCACCACATTACACCACACTCCAAGGAAACCCCCTTGGGGTCACAAACGCTCTTTTATTTTTATTTTCATCTTTTTGTCACTGCCATGGTGGCGCGGTAACTACCGCAGGTCACATGCTCCATCATACGCCACATATTTTTGGCATCACTAACAGAATCCTACTAAATTAAAGGTGAGATGAGAACTCCAGAGAGCTTGATTATCGAATACTACATGTGTTTATGGCCGCAGCAAGGACGAAAACCGCACCAGACAACCAAGGTGGAAATACCATAGGTGAACATACTATATGGACAGCCTGAGGTAGACATACTAGAGGTGGAGATCCCACATGAACAGCCTGAGGTAGACATAACAGAGGTGGACATTCCATTTGTACAGCCTAAGTTGGAGATACGAGAGGTGGACATACCACATGGACAGTATGAGGTGGACATATAACATGGACAGTATGAGGTGGACATACCACATGGACAGTATGAGGTGGACATAATAGAGGTGGACATATAACATGGACAGTATGAGGTGGACATGTCGCGGGCGGAGGAGGGGACGCTGCGCTCTCCCACTGCTCGGGTCCGGCTGCCGCTGCTGCTGTGGCCGCTGCTGCTCGGTGGCTCGAGCGATGGGCCGGATCCCGGGGACTCGAGTGAGTGAAAAGGGGTTTGGTTTTGGGGATTTATTGTCCGTGACGCCACCCACGGTTGTGGTGATTTTTGGTAACACCACCGCTGCTCTGTATGGGGATCACGGGAGCGGTGACAGGGAGCAGCAGAGTTGTTAGTTCTCCCCTCCGTGGGTAGGGGTTGGTTGTCCAAGGGCCCAGTGATGGGGTGGAGGATGAGGGATGGCAGGCCAGGTGCGGGGACTGGTGAGGTGCAGGGTCGCGGGGGGGGGGCAGCGCTGTGCCTCACTGCACGGTGGTACTCACTCAGCCTGAGACGGTGACACAGTTCTCGGTAAAACACACGGCTGGAAAGACTGTTCCCACGGACGGCTGCTGTTGCTTTTCCCCGGTAGTTAACGGTGACTGTCTCTTTCCCTGCACCTTGTGTAATGTTGGTAGCGATGGGTTCCCACCGGTAACCCGCTCCCCGACTTGGATATGGGCCGGAGGAGCCCCTTTCGCCCGCAGGCGCTGGCCCTGGGAAACAGTTGCCCTTGGCGGTGGCGGTGTCTCCCCTTCACGGTTGGACGGTTGCCTTCTATCGGGACTTGGCTGTTTGGAAACCCGGAGGTCCCCTTCACTAACGGATTTGGCAAATTCACGGCGACTCCAAGCCTTGCCGGGATCCGAAAGGCCCCTGCCAATGGTGCTGGCTTATCTTTGTATGCCGGTCCGGTACCGCCGGGTCACCACCCGTCCACGGTCCTTACGGCAGACTCCAATCGGCCTCCATTGCAGACGGTCACCACCGTCTGCCAACCTTGCTGTTCTGTCCGGGCCACACACCCGGACCAACTTCAGGCTCTTTGCTGTCACTTTTCTCCTCTCTACTACTTTCCTCCTTCCACTTCCTCCTCCAAACTCTATCTCTCCTCTCACTTCCCTAGCTTCCCTCTCACTCCTGTGTTTTCCCTCCTCCAGGACTGTGAACTTCTTGGTGGGTGGAGACCAACTGCCTGGCTCCACCCCCTGGTGTGGACAACAGCCCCTGGGGAAGGCAACAAGGATTTTGTGTTTTGACTTTGATGTGCCTACAGGGAGTGTGGGGTGTGGTGGTGTTGTTACCTGTGGCCCCTGGCTTGTCCAGGGCGACACAGACATACCACATGGACAGTATGAGGTGGACATACCACATGGACAGTATGAGGTGGACATACCACATGGACAGTATGAGGTGGACATACCACATGGACAGTATGAGGTGGACATACCACATGGACAGTATGAGGTGGACATACCACATGGACAGTATGAGGTGGACATACCACATGGACAGTATGAGGTGGACATACCACATGGACAGTATGAGGTGGACATACCACATGGACAGTATGAGGTGGACATACCACATGGACAGTATGAGGTGGACATACCACATGGACAGTATGAGGTGGACATACCACATGGACAGTATGAGGTGGACATACTAGAGGTGGACATACCACATGGACAGTATGAGGTAGACATACGATGTGTACAGCCTGAACTTTATGGACTCCCTACCTTATAACGCAAACGACAATTCTCCCTCCTGTCTACCAGAGGTGATGTAACGGCCAGTACTAATAATCCCCATGGCTCATTACTTCTGGATTAGAGCCATTTCCTACCCTAGAGATATTTGAGGAAGGTGCATTGTAATGAGCACTAAGCTTAACTGTAGGAGTCAAAGGGTGATGCAAATCAATTTTAAGGGGGCTAACATGGATCTGGACTGTCCAACATCACTTTTCCTACCTAATCTGCCCTCTGTGCCTTGAACAATATAGAAAAGATGGTTGTTCCTCATAACCATATTCTAAGAATACGCTCGATAGTTTCAGGTGGAGGTAATTGACACCTTTGCCCTTCGGATGCGTTTGGTGAAATCTTGCGCATGCGCTGCACACAGTTGGCCAGGGTGAGCGATGCCATGCTGTATATTACTGTGTATAGGTCACAGTCAGTATTCTGCTATGACACCTTATATGAGTAGTATTTACAGTTGCTGGATCATTTGCCAATTTTCCATATGGCTGATCACACACTGTAATTATAGGGATTTCTGCACAGATTAGCTCGTCTCCGGCACCGGCGGAGTGCATTAATGTATATACTGCATCCGTTTCCTACTCCGCGCGGTTTTTGCTCTCCCACTCAACTACATAAGAGAGCAGCAGCTTTCAACAATTTTATTTAAAAGCCGTATTTGCATTTGTCATTTATCCCCAGAGCATTAATATTATGGATTATTTTAATGCCATTATATCTTTTTAGTGCCCCTCTTTATGACCTCGTTAATACACACTAAAGTTTTTGTGCCTTGTTATAGTTCTATGGCAAAATGGTAGAATAAAGGAATTTGCATCTGCTGCTCGTCGTCTATGCGGTTCACCCAGCACGGGGCGGGGGAGGGGCGCAAGCAGAAAATACGCGGATTTCGTACAATGAGAAACTGTGCAAGAAAGAGACCATAGTAATAGATGGGAAACATTTAACATAAGGCGTAATTGGGCTCTCGGGACAAAATGCAAAATATGTGCGGCCCCCAGTTGCCAGACCCCTTGTTACCTTTGTAGAAGGATATAGAAAAAAAATGGTCCATGTTGCTGGGATTTGTAGTCATAAATGCATGCACTTGGGGATTAAAATCATTTTTGCAATTGGGTATCATTGACAATTTTGCACCATTTGCCTTTTACAGACTTTTTGTTTCCTGGCAAGTTGAACTTTGATGTGGTCTGTGGTCATAAATCAGCTTGGAGGAGTTCAGAAAAAAAACAGAATTGCACAGTTCCATTAGATATTCAAAGCAGGCTCACTGACAGATTCTCAGTTGACTCAGCAGCAAGGAATAAACAGTACGCTCAGCTTTGATGTGGTCATAAATCAGCTCAGAGGGGTTCAGAAAAAAAAGCAGAGTTGCATAGTCCCCATTAGATATTTATAGCAGGCTCACTGACAGATTCTCAGTTGACTCAGCAGCCAGGAATAAACAGTATGCTCAGGTTTGATGTGGTCATAAATCAGCTCAGAGGGGTTCAGTCTTCATAACAGGCTCACTGACAGATTCTCAGTTGACTCAGCAGCCAGGAAATAAACAGTACGCTCAGCTTTGATGTGGTCATAAAATCAGCTCAGAGGAGTTCAGAAAAATAGTCACAAACTCCGCATCAGGTCTTCATAGCAGGCTCACTGACAGATTCTCAGTTGACTCACTCAGTAGCCAGGAATAAACAGTACACTCAGCTTTGATGTGGTCATTAAATCAGCACAGAGGGGTTCAGAAAAAGCTACAAACTCTGCATCAGGTCTTCATAGCAGGCTCACTGACAGATTCTAAGTTGACTCAGGAGCCAGGAATAAACAGTACGCTCAGCTTTGATGTGGTCATAAAATCAGCTCAGAGTAGTTCCGATAAAGAGTCACAAACTACGCATCAGGTCTTCACAGCAGGCTCACTGACAGATTCTCAGTTGACTCACTCTGCAGCCAGGAATAAACAGTGTAATACAAGAGGCTAAAGAAACTAAACAGTGCAACATTTTTAAAGAAACCCAATTACAAAAATGATTTTTAGCCCCAAATATAAGGATTTAAGCAATAAAAAAAAAAACTTTAATCTTAATATGTTGGAGCCCTGTTAGTGATTTTTGGACTGGGGCCCGGGAGTTTCAAGTTACACCTCTGATAATAGGAGGCCAGTAGCCTCCTTAATTAATAGCCCAAATTGGGACCCAGAAGCCGCACTGCTCGGATTGTCAATTCATGTTCATTAATTGAAGCTTTCTAGAGTTTTCGGAGTCTCTGGAAATCCCTGTAAGGGAGGATGAGACGAGCTGCAAATTGAATTCACAGGTGTAAAATAGAAATTCCATATTATTTTTAATGAAAATCAAATTTAGATCGTTAAAAAAAAGCTCCATAGAAAAACCAAGCTGCCCCCTGTGGGATGACGGAGGTACTGCAGGATCGCTCATTTTAGGATTTGTGCACATATTTATATTTGCAAATTTTTCTGCTGCCAAAACCAGAATATTGGCAGGAAAAACACTGCGTAAAATAAGCGGTTTTGATGGGGGGGGGGGGGGTTGCAGTAGATTTGCTGCATTTTTTATGCATATTTTCTTGCATTTTTGTTCCCAATGCTGCAAAAAAGCTGAAATAATTTTTATGCTGCAGATGTGACAAATAAAAAAAACATGCCGTAATATTTCACTCTGCAAAAAAAAAAAAAAGAAGTGTGGCGCCCCTGAGGCTTCCGTCGCCACAGAGACATTGCACCTCAGCCAGAGGTGTAGGTAAGGACAAGGGTACATGCCGGTACACAGGCAAATTCACACTACACTTATTGTTAGGCACATATAGGGACCAGAGATAGTGGCAGCTACCCCCTTGCTGAGACAGGGGGGCCATAAGACCCATCTCTCCTCCCATGGGGTGGGGGCCTAGCAACAAGGAAAGTGGGAAGAGCCAACTGAAAGTACGAGTAGAAACAGGACGTTCTAGGTCAGTGTAGTCGGTGAGAGGGAGGTAGTTACCTCAGGAGAGTAAGTGACTGAGAGAGAAGGTTCCTGGTGGAGATCCTGGGGCCCGGCTAGGCCCAGGTGACACCACAGACAGAGAAGAGAGGATCCCAGGGCCACGGAAGGGCATATTTGCTCGTGGCCTGCTCCACAGGAAGATCAGGTAGAGGGATCTGGCTGCATTCGGGGACTGTCCCCAGACAGAGGGAAGAAAGACATTTCCTCATAAAGTGACACCGAGGCCCAGGGTGGCTGCAAGCGCCCAGGGCCACAACCTGCCGTAGATCCCCTGGGAAGAGGGCAAGATTCCAGTCAGGCAAGCCCCCTTGACCAGATTCTATGGTAGAGGCCAAGACACGTTTATCTATCAAAGTCAAGGCTGTGAAGCCAGTCAAGGAAAGAGACATAAAAGTATTAACCCTAAGATTTAGCTGGGATCGGCGGAGGTCCCTGACAGTGGATCCCAGCATACCATTGGCCAACTGGTTTGTCGACACCTGGACTCAGAAACAGTGAGTAAAAGACCTTGAAACTGCAACTCCTGGTGTCGCCTCCCTTTTGTTCTACACCGCACCACCATTGCATAGACTTTCATAAGCACCAACGGTTGCCCCGGGGTACCGCTCCACCTGTGGGGAGCAGAACCATCCCAGCTGCCATTACATCAGCCCCAGAGGCCCTACCCAGCAGCGGCGGCTCCATGGCCGCAATCCACAGGTGGCGTCAAGAATATATATTTCCACAAACTTTATTATTAATCACCATCCCCACAGCCGTCATATTAGTTGACCCCCGCCAGGGTCACGGAGCCGGGCCCTGCCACCGCTGACTACCCCCGGACTAGTCCGGCCCAGCACCGGGTATCCCAGAGCCCTGGGGTGGGCGAGTCAGGAAAAATGTGTGGATGAGATTCCAGACATGCCATTCACTAGGCTGATACTGTTTTCCGAGTGCAAAAACACTTGACGTATAAGTAAGAAGGGTTATCAGCAGGGCTGTGGAGTCGGAGTCGTGGAGTCGGAGTCGGAGTCGGAGCTCATTTTGGTGGAGTCGGAGTCGGAGTTGGAGTCGGTATAAAATGCACCGACTCCGACTCTTAAAATATATAATAAATTGGGGACAGGAGTGCAATGCAGAATGTGCTGAATATTTTACTAAATAACAACATTTAGTATAATGCTTATATTTAAGTGAAAAATTTATTGTAGTACAATGTGAACATCAGACATTTAATTGTTTTTATGATACAATAATCAAGATATTTGGATAGAACATAAAATATTTATTGGAATACAACTTTAGAACACAAAAAAACTAATAAATTGTAAATATGTAATATATATAATATATATATATATACAGTGTATATACACACACACAAGATATATATGTAATCTACTGTATATTACATAGTGTATTACATATTTACAATTTATTACAGTTTTTTGTGTTCTAAAGTTGTATTCCAATAAATATATTTTATGTTCTATCCAAATATCTTGATTATTGTATCATAAAAATTATTAAATGTCTGATGTTCACATACACATATTCATGTACTACAATAAATTTTTCACCTAACTATAAGCAATATATGTAGGAGTCGGAGTCGGAGCCGGAGTCGGAGTCGGAGCCGGAGTCGGAGTCGGAGCTGGAGTCGGAGTCGGTGCAAGAGAATTTGAGGAGTCGGAGTCGGAGTCGGAGTCGAAGGTTTGGCTTACCGACTCCACAGCCCTGGTTATCAGGTGCAGAAGCTTTTTCTTTTTGCTAGCAGGGTCCATTAACAGTAAGCAGAGCACATGATGTATGTATGACTGCTGTGATCCTAGACTGTAATCTGCGATCTGTAGGGCAGTGGTTCCAGCCTGTGACTCTCCAGCTGTTGCTAAACTACAACTCTCAGCATGCTTATAGGTCTATAGTCAGGGACGGAAAGATCATGATTGTGTCGCGGGCAGGGAGGACGCCATCGCTGCTGCGCTCTCGCTAACGCTCGGGTCCGGCGCTGCTCGGTGGCTCGAGCGGTGGGCCGGATCCGGGGACTCGAGCGGCGCTCCTCGCCCGTGAGTGAAAGGGGTGGTTGGTTTGGGGGATTTAGTCCGTGACGCCACCCGCGGGTCGTGGTGAAGATAGGCACCACCGCTGCTGATGACGGGGATCCCGGGAGCGATGGTAGGGAGCAGCTGGGATGTTGTTTTCCCCCTCCGTGGGTAGGGGCCGGTGGTCCCGGGGCCCGGTGATGTGACGGGGAGGCAGGGTTGGTGAGGTGCAGGGTTGCAGGGACAGCGCGGCGCGGTGCCGGATGGCACGGGTGTACTCACTCAGCAAGAAAGGTACAAAGTCCTCGGTAAACCAAACGGCTGGATGGACGGGTCCCGCAGCCGGCTGCAGTGCTTCTCCCCGGACAGGTGATGGTGGCTGTCTTTCCCTGCACCTTGATGTTCTCCTTTTGACTACTATGGATTCCCAACGGTAGTCCGCTCCCCGGTGTATGGGTACCGGAGGAGCCCGTTTGCCTGCAGGCGCTGGCCCTTGGGTCTCTAGCCTTAGGCAGTAGCTGTATACCCTCACACTGTAGGCTGTTGCCTTCAATCGGGACTTTTGCTGTTGTGAAACCCCTGGGGTTCCAGTCACATTCGGATCTGACTATTGTCGGCGGCTCCAAGCCTGGTCGGGGTCCGATGGCCCTGCCTGTGTGTGCTGGCTTCACTTCGCTCCCCAGTCGGTACAGGCGGGCCATCGCCCGACCCCGATCCTACGGTTCCGCGTTGCTCCACCACTCCTGCAGACGGCCACCACTGTCTGCCAACCTTGCTGTCAGTGCCTGGGCCACAAACCCAGACACCCAAGTGCTTGCTCCTCTCACTTCAAACTCCTAAACTCAACTGACACTTTTCCCGCCTCCAGGCCTGTGAACTCCTCGGTGGGTGGGGCCAACTGCTTGGCTGTGCCCCACCTGGTGTGGACATCAGACACTGGAGGGAGGCAACAAGGATTTTTGTTTGGCTGGTGTCCCTGTCTAATGGGGGTGGGGGTGTTTGTATGTTATCTGTGACGACCTGGCTAGGCCAGGGCGCCACATTCTCCCTTGGTGAAATGCAGACCGTCCGCAGGCTGCCCGTCCATCACCGGTTTTATTTTTCTTTTAAAAAAATGTAAAATATAAATAACATGTAAACATTTTCAAACATATAAGCATTTCTTGTGAGGACACTTGAACGTTGCACATATAAACAAGAACATTTTTAATAATAACAGACGGACGGATGTCTTCCGCTCTCCCACTCAAGCAACCTAGCCCTGATGCTGCCCCTAAGAAGTGGGCAGCACCCCTTGACCCCAGTCCAGGTCCAGGCCGCCCGAGCGGGAACGGGCACGGTGACTCGCACCCGGCTGTCACTTCAGGGGACCCCATGTCCAAGGGGGACCCCTGACCCCCGGAGGATGGCCACCGGTCCTGGTGGTGGCCGGGCCCCAGCCTGCTCTGCTGCGGGCCCTTCCTCCAATCTGCCTCTCCGGAGGCGGCTCCGACGGAAAATCACCCCTCAACTTATTTACAAGCCCACCAGTTCGTGGGTGGCCTGACAGCTCTCGGCCATGTCCATGAGTAGTCTCTCATGCGGGGGGGGGGTAAAAGCACACAGCAGGGCCGGCTCCAGGTTTTTGTGGGCCCCGGGCGGAAGAGTCCCAGTGGGCCCCATCCACACGCAGACACACATACATACACATACATATACATATTTAACGACAAACTCACAAAAATACATATAGAACTGACACATCTATACAGTCATATACACTGACATACATAGATACACATCATACATGCATACAGACAAACACAACACAACTCTGCTAGATACATACATACAGACACACACAGCTCTGCTGGATACATACATACAGACACAGCGCTGCTACATACATACACACATAGCTCTGCCACATACATACACACATAGCTCTGCTATATACATGCACACATAGCTCTGCTACATACATAGCTCTGCTACATACATAGCTCTGCTATATACATACACACATAGCTCTGCTATATACATACACACATAGCTCTGCTATATACATGCACACATAGCTCTGCTATATACATACACACAGCGCTGCTATATACATACACACATAGCTCTGCTATATACATACACACATAGCTCTGCTATATACATGCACACATAGCTCTGCTATATACATGCACACATAGCTCTGCTATATACATACACACATAGCTCTGCTATATACATACACACCTAGCTCTGCTATATACATACACACATAGCTCTGCTATATACATACACATAGCTCTGCTATATACATGCACACATAGCTCTGCTATATACATACACACATAGCTCTGCTATGTACATACACACATAGCTCTGCTATATACATACACACATAGCTCTGCTATATACATACACACATAGCTCTGCTATATACATACACACATAGCTCTGCTATATACATACACACTTAGCTCTGCTATATACATACACACCTAGCTCTGCTATATACATACACACATAGCTCTGCTATATACATGCACACATAGCTCTGCTATATACATACACATAGCTCTGCTATATACATGCACACATAGCTCTGCTATATACATACACACATAGCTCTGCTATGTACATACACACATAGCTCTGCTATGTACATACACACCTAGCTCTGCTATATACATACACACATAGCACTGCTATATACATACACACCTAGCTCTGCTATATACATACACACCTAGCTCTGCTATATACATACACACCTAGCTCTGCTATATACATACACACATAGCTCTGCTATATACATACACACATAGCTCTGCTATATACATACACACATAGCTCTGCTATATACATACACACATAGCTCTGCTATATACATACACACATAGCTCTGCTATATACATACACACCTAGCTCTGCTATATACATACACATCTAGCTCTGCTATATACACACACACCTAGCTCTGCTATATACATACACACATAGCTCTGCTATATACATACACATCTAGCTCTGCTATATACACACACACCTAGCTCTGCTATATACATGCACACATAGCTCTGCTATATACATACACACATAGCTCTGCTATATACATACACACCTAGCTCTGCTATATACATACACACATAGCACTGCTATATACATACACACCTAGCTCTGCTATATACATACACACATAGCTCTGCTATATACATACACACATAGCTCTGCTATATACATACACACATAGCTCTGCTATATACATACACACCTAGCTCTGCTATATACATACACACATAGCTCTGCTATATACATACACACCTAGCTCTGCTATATACATACACACATAGCTCTGCTATATACATACACACATAGCTCTGCTATATACATACACACATAGCTCTGCTATATACATACACACCTAGCTCTGCTACATACATACACACATAGCTCTGCTACATACATACACACATAGCTCTGCTACATACACACATAGCTCTGCTATATACATACACACCTAGCTCTGCTATATACATACACACCTAGCTCTGCTACATACAGACAGAGACAGACACGCGCGGCTCCGGGGGGGGCATAAATCGGGGTTGGGGAGGGCACATACCGCTCAGGTCACGGTGGAGAGGGGGCCCACACAGCGCCGGAGGGACACGCTGTGCTGGGGGTCGCTGGCTGGCACTGCAACTCTCATCTGTGGGACTGAGCAGGATGCCGGTCTGTAGCTCCGCCCACAGATGAAGTTCAAACCAGGAAGTCTGCGCGCCTTAAAGAGACGGCGCCGCAGATTCCTGCCGAGGACTGCGGTCCCCGGAACTCGGCCCGGGGACCGCAGAACTAAGGAGAGTGGGCCCCGGCCAAGGTGCACCAGAGCTGACGAGGCCGAGTGGGCCCCCCCGGCTCTCCAGGGCCCCGGCATTTGCCCGGGTATGCCGGGTGCTGACGCCGGCCCTGGCACACAGGGTCCCTCCGGGGACAACTTGCCGGCAACGGCCGGAATAATCACATGGACAATCAGATGAAGGTTCACGGTTCATTAAAGTCATTCAATCAAACTGCTGGGGGTCCCAACGGGGGACAACTGCTTGCAACGGCGGATCGCTGCCATTACTGCTCACTTTCGTACTCCTCACCCGGCTCCAGGTGCAGAAGCACGGGTTCCAGCTCCTCCAGCGCACGGCAGGCGCGACGAGGAAGAGCTGCCCGGTATCCATTATTTCCGCTCCGAGGGATGTAAGTGGCATCCATGTCATACAAGCCGAAGACTCCCTCCTCCTCCAAGACAGGCTCCGTGTCAGCCCTCGAGCCACTGTCCTCTGACTCCAGGGAACCACTGGTGGGACTTGGCAGGCCCGTAACGGTTTCCAGCTGAGCCCAGACTCGCGGTTCCTCAGTGGCAACTGACCCGTCATCGGCTGGGGAGGTCTGCTACCGGTTCGTCTACGTTACCCGCTCCAGCGGCTGATGGGCTGGCTTCCCCTCGGGCCTCCGGCGGGGCAACACGGACTCTGCCACCTCCATTGGGGACGGTGATCTGGGTGGGGTTGTATGGGTGGTCAGCACAGGCGATTGGTCGGGCCCTGCTGGGGCCAGGGGTAGACCGGATCCTTCAGCTGCAGCGGCCGGTCCTCTAGGGACACAAGGGTGTGGGTCTCTCACCAGCTCCTCTAGCATGGTCTCTATTTCATGCACCCGCACGACCGTAGCCAGCTCCTCCATCTCAGCGGTCCAGCGATCTAACAGGTTCCGTACTTGGACCCGGTTACGGCAGCACAACATCATCACTTGGGTGTTCAGCCAAGCCGCCGTCCCGGGGGCAGGCTCCGGAGATTCGGGCCTCTCTGATGGTGCGGACATGTTGCAAGCTGCTTCCAGGAACCGATTATGTTTGCAGAGTCCTGGCGTCCCCGCTTTTATAGCCTCGGCTACATCAGGCAGACACACTCTCGCGCCTCTTTGGTACTCTTCAGCACTTCCGTTTGTTGGGGGCGGGGCTTCGCTTTCACGCCTTCCCTGCTTGGAGAAGATGCTCGAGCGGGAGATTTTCGCGCCAAGATGGCGACGCTTCAAAATTTTCGGCTGGACACTGCTGGCGGAGATCACAAGGCGCACTTCTACTGGTAAGTAGAGGGGTTCAATCCTGTTCGTGACGCCAAGTTGTCACGGGCGGGGAGGACACCGTCGCTGCTGCGCTCTCGCTAACGCTCAGGTCCGGCGCTGCTGCGGCTGCTCGGTGGCTCGAGCAGTGGGTCGGATCCGGGGACGCGAGCGGCGCTCCTCGCCCGTGAGTGAAAGGGGTGGTTGGTTTGGGGGATTTAGTCCATGACGCCACCCACAGGTCGTGGTGAAGATAGGCACCACCGCTGCTGATGACGGGGATCCCGGAAGCGATGGTAAGGAGCAGCTGGGATGTTGTTTTACCCCTCCGTGGGTAGGGGTCGGTGGTCCCGGGGCCCGGTGATGTTGTGACGGGGAGGCAGGGCTGGTGACGTGCAGGGTTGCAGGGACAGCGCGGCGCAGTGCCGGATGGCACGGGTGTACTCACTCAGCAAGAAAGGTACAAAGTCCTCGGTAAACCAAACGGCTGGATGGACGGGTCCCGCAGCCGGCTGCAGTGTCTCTCCCCGGACAGGTGATGGCGGCTGTCTTTCCCTGCACCTTGATGTTCTCCTTTTGACTACTATGGATTCCCAACGGTAGTCCGCTCCCCGGTGTATGGGTACCGGAGGAGCCCGTTTGCCTGCAGGCGCTGGCTCTTGGGTCTCTAGCCTTAGGAGGTAGCTGTATACCCTCACGGTGTGGGCTGTTGCCTTCAATCGGGACTTTTGCTGTTGTGAAACCCCTGGGGTGCCAGTCACATTCAGATCTGACTATTGTCGGCGGCTCCAAGCCTGGTCGGGGTCCGATGGCCCTGCCTGTGTGTGCTGGCTTCACTTCACTCCCCGGTCGGTAGCGGTGGGCCGTCGCCCGACCCCAGTCCTACGGTTCCGCGTTGCTCCACCACTCCTGCAGACGGCCACCACTGTCTGCCAACCTTGCTGTCAGTGCCTGGGCCACAAACCCAGACACCCAAGTGTTTACTCCTCTCAATTCAAACTCCTACACTCAACTGACACTTTTCCCACCTCCAAGCCTGTGAACTCCTCGGTGGGTGGGGCCAACCGCTTGGCTCCCCCCCCACCTGGTGTGGACATCAGACACTGGTGGGAGGCAACAAGGATTTTTGTTTGGCTGGTGTCCCTGTCTAATGGGGGTGGGGGTGTTTGTATGTTATCTGTAACGACCTGGCTAGGCCAGGGCGCCACAGTTGCAACCGGGCTCGGTGGTTTAGGGGGCCTGAGGACCTCAGACAGTGGTGCACTGTGAAGCAGCGGGGAAACGAGGAGAGGTGAATATGCATTTAATCACGGTGGCTAGAGGACTATGGGGAGCATTAAACAATATGGGGGTTGTATACTACTATAGGGGGGCTGCATAATACTATAGGGGATACTGCATCTATGGAGGAATATGGTGTGCATTATAATACATGGAGGGCTATGAGGGGTGCATTATACTATATGGCGGAATACAGGAGCTACATAATACTATATGGGAGATACATAATACTATATGGAGGATTATGGGGGTGCATTAAACTATATGTAGGACTATGGGGAGTGAATTATAATATATGGATAACTATGGGGGTGCATTATAATATATGGAGGCCTAGTATGAGCAGTATATTTTAATATATGGATTACTATGGGGAGGGTATTATAATATATGGAGAACTATGAGCAGTGTATTATAATATATGGAGAACTATGGGGAGTGCATTATAATATATGGAGAACTATGGGGAGTGCATTATAATATATGGAGAACTATGGGGAGTGCATTATAATATATGGATAACTGGGGGGTGCATTATAATATATGGATAACTATGGGGGGTGCATTATAATATATGGATAACTATGGGGGGGCATTATAATATAGGATATTATATCAGGATATCAGAGTATGGGAAAGCTGGGTGCTGCAGGAAAGTGCCAAATGTCAGTGTAATTATTCTATACCCCAGGAGGGACAGGGGGGCCAGGTCCAAATATTGCAGCGGGGCCCGTCTAACTCTAGTTATGCCACTGTCTATAGCTGTTGCAAAACTACAAATTCCATCATGCCTTGCGCTGCACTGGCATGTAGTTCTGCAACTACCGGTAAGAAATCACCTGGCAACAAGCGTTTGATTCCCTGCAGCGCCCCCGCAGGAGACATAAAGCATTACACACTTTATACTGAAGTTAATGTGCCGAATCCTCCAGAAAGAAAAAAATCATTTAGAAATCTTCAAATACTCCTCTCTGTTCGGCAGTGCCACAAAGTCATTTCCCTGCATGATTGCCCAGACTCGGAGATCGGTCAGATCCTGGACTTTTAGTCTACGCTGCTGGTGGGTTTTTTCTCCGTACGTTCCATTATAGTGGCGAGTGGCTTCTCAGTTGAAACCGCCAAAGAGCGAGCGCGTGACTTATATGAACAGATTAATTTGTGGTGCTAATTCAGGCAGATTCCAAGGAGGGAAAAACATCCGAAAAAAACATGCCTAAACCACTTGGGGAACGCTCCCCATGGGAAATCCACTTATACTGTTCTCATTAGTATGAGCATTTTTTCCTCAAAGAGGTTTGAAAGACTGATTTTTATTTTTTTTACTTCTTTTGGTGGAAGACATACAAAAATAGAGAAATATTTTTAAAAAGAAAAAAGGCAGTGCAGACCCCCCCGCCCAAAAAAAAAAGGAAAAACCGCAGACACATCTTACTATCACAGAGGCACATTTCTTAAAGCAGCACTCGGGTTTTGTTTTTTCACTGCTGGAGGGGGCACTTTAAGGGCTTGTGCGCACGTTGCGTACTTACATGCATTTACGCTGCGTATTGCACTGCAGCGTAACTGCATCCGTACTGCGTCCGCTGCACAATCCATGTAGATTGTGCATGATACGTGCGCATGTTGCTTTTATGAATGCAGCGATTTCGATGGTAAAATGTTGACCCAAATCCTCCGTGCGTTCATAAAATGAGCATGTCAATTATTCCGTGCGCTTTGGATGCAGCTCCCCTCTGTCTATGGTGGGGGCAGCATCCATAGCGTAGGAAATCAGCTTTTTTTGTACAGAAAAACTGCATCCATTACAGTGTTTCTGCAGCGATTTGACGCGCACATGTGCTGTCAAATCACTGCAGAATATTCTGCAGTTACGTGCGCATGAGCCCTTAACCTAAGTCCCCTGCCCCGGTATTATACGCACCCTCTGCAGTTTATCCTTTTTCTGCACTGCCATCTTGTGCCCGCAACCTCTGACTGTCCGCAAGTTAGACGTTACGTCACAAGGTCTCAATACAAGTCTATGAGAGCCAGAAAGGTTTTAATAGACTTGTTTTGCTTTATGAGCTTTGGTGAGTGCGAAGAGGCACAAGTTACAGGAGATCGACCGGAGTGACACTGGGAACAGATTAAGGGCAGGTATAATACAGGGGACTTCGATTTAACCCCTTCATGAACTTGGACAGACTGGTACAGGAAAAAGGCTTTGAAAAATACTGAAGAAATTAAAAATAAAATAAAAAGAATGAACATATGTAAAAAAAAAAAAATTAAAAAAAAAATGACTTGCCGTGCAACTGTTTAGGTTATGTCCACACACGTCCATGCAATTTGCAACACAAGTCAATGACTCTTTTTTTAAAGTTGTTGCTGCTTTTTTTTTTTTTCCTGCAGCTAAAAATCCGCTTTTGGCAATACAAAATGCTGCGCTCAATGCAGGCTCTGCTGTGGTGTACTGTACTGTGCTGTGTTGTACTGTGCTGTGCCTGTGCTGTATTGTGCTGTACTGTACTGTGCTGTGGTGTATTGTACTGTGTTGTGCTGTACTGTGTTGTGCTGTACTGTGTTGTGCTGTACTGTGTTGTGCTGTACTGTGCTGTGTTGTACTGTACTGTACTGTACTGTGCTGTGTTGTACTGTACTGTGCTGTACTGTGTTGTACTGTGCTGTAATGTGTTGTGCTGTGCTGTAATGTGTTGTGCTGTGCTGTAATGTGTTGTGCTGTACTGTACTGTACTGTACTGTGCTGTGTTGTGCTGTGCTCTGTTGTACTGTGCTGTACTGTGTTGTGCTGTACGGTGCTGTACTGTGTTGTACTGTGTTGTACTGTGCTGTACTGTGCTATACTGTGCTGTACTGTGCTGTGCTGTACTGTACTGTGCTGTACTGTGTTGTACTGTGCTGTAATGTGTTGTGCTGTGCTGTAATGTGTTGTGCTGTACTGTGCTGTACTGTGTTGTACTGTGCTGTACTGTGCTATGGTGTACTGTGCTGTGTTGTGCTGTGCTCTGTTGTACTGTGCTGTACTGTGTTGTGCTGTACGGTGCTGTACTGTGTTGTACTGTGCTGTACTGTGCTATACTGTGCTGTACTGTGCTATACTGTGCTGTACTGTGCTGTGCTGTACTGTGCTGTGTTGTGTTTTGGATGCATTTTTTTTACCTTTTTTTTTTGCTGCAAAATACGTGATTTGTCTACTGTAGATGTAAAATTAGTTTTAATCACTAAAACTCCAGCAAACCTGCTCTCATCACTTTCAATGGGTAAAAAAAAAAATCAGCACAAAAATGCTGCAAAAAATGCTGAAAGTTGTGACGTGCTGCAGATTTAAAGAACGCTACAGATCTCAAATTCAGTCAGGAGAACCAGGTTTGTGCATGAGGCTTTGAAAATTCATCTTTTGGTAATAATGAAAAAAGCTAATTTTTGCATTTAAAGAAAAATAAAAAAATAAAAAAAAAATTGCTTAAAAAAAGAAATAAAATCCAGTGCAGGTGATCACAGCCGATAATCACACCTGAGTCCAGCGTCCTCGGCCTACAGCTGCCACAAGTCTTCTCCAATTAGAACCAGCCCTGGATTTTCTTGGAGGCAGCGATTTGGGATTTTTCGTTGCTTGCACATTTCATGGAGAGCGGCGTCTCAGCCCTCGCGTGCACCGCAGAGCCATTAATCCCTGAATACATTTCTCTGTGCTTTGCCCAAATGACATTCTGTAAGAATTGCCCGGGGCGGTGGGCTCATCGACCTTATCTGTAGGAGTCGGTGCCAGGCTGGATGGGGAGCTGCGGGCGGTGGTGGAGGCACTAATACCATCTGCAGATTCAGATTAACTCAGCTGTAACCGCAGACGCGGGCCCCAACCCGGAGCCCATGCAGAGCACTGGGAGCAGACTCCGCTCCGACATAACGTACAGAGGAGGTGGGGGATGGAAGAAGCGAAATCTGAACATGACGTGACCTTTATAACATCATCTCCTCATACTGTAGCGCCCAGAGAAGGGGGTACTCGGTCCTGGGCAGTACTCGTAAATGGGAATGTCACTTTGGTGGCCGTTGCCCGGTCCTGTGCCCTGGGCCCCTTTTGTTAATGGGGGGTATTTACAGGGAAGATAAGAGTTTTTGTTACGTGACGCCACCTGCGAGTTGCGGTTAAGGATGGAGAACTGCCGCTGCTCAATGTGGGTACTCCCAGAGCTGATGGTAGTGGCAGCTATGATGGTAGGCCCTCCGCAGGTTGGGCTGTGCCTGGGAGACGTAACGGGGCAATAATGGAGACCACACCAGGTTGTCTTTAACAGTCTCTACTCACTGTGGACCCAGGGGTTGCTGGTTCAGGTCCCAGGAGGACTCAGTGCCAATGTAGTGACTCACGTCGCTCTGTCCCCGACACTCTCTGTAGATTGAGTCCCCGTAGCGTGGAGCGTTTGGGGACCCCGACTGTCCTTTTTGGGGGTACAGTCTCCTTCTCCGTATGGCGGGCAGTGCAGACCCTGTGGGGAGGTAAGTGTCCGAACCCCGATCCTAGTTTACTGCTGATGCCCCCAGATTATTTGGTTTGGTGAAGTCTGTGAAGGTGTCCTCACCGGGCAGGTATTTGCCAAACAGTGTAAAACTTGTGCTTGAACTAGGGCCCTGTGCCCCGTACGTGCTCCGGTCCCAACGGTATCTCTGTACCCGTCTCCTGTGCCCTCGGGGTCACCATACACAGACCCAGCTCAGGCACGTCCGCACACCTCTCCTGTGTGCACCCAACCACCGACTCTCTCCGACCCCTCCCACCAGGCTGGCTATACCCAGGGTCTCGTTCCCATGGCGTCCATCCCCTTACATGGTTAACCCTCTATGCCCAGTGTGGAGAGGAGAACTAGGATTTAGATTGTGTTTTGGTGGAATTGGCACTGGTACTCCAGGTCCCAGGGGGGTAGATCCTGCATCCACAAGAGAATGCAGTTCCCTGAAGTGCCCTGAGGGTCTCAGGGGTGCTACAATAACAGAGAGATGGAAGTGCAAACTGTGCATGTTACCCCAAAATGAGGGCCAGTACCAAAAATACTGGATGGGGGGCAGAGTTACCAGTGATACCCAAAGGTCCGGAGACGGCAGTATTATAAGTGGCACATGGTATGCTGAAAACCCCATTACTGATTTTCCATTGAGGCGTTATAGACTATAAGTTACTAGAAGGCCACCAAGAGTCTCCTGACCTGGAACCACCTCAGCTGCATCACCACCGACCCCACGGGAGCAGAATGGCAGCGGTGGCCCATATCTTGCCGCATACCACGGGTCTCGTCACGACTTATCCCCTGTAAATATCCCCCACTCAATTTCAATCAACACCGCCAGGGTCACGGAGTGGGGCCCTGCCGCTGTGACCTCTGAACAGAACTGGCCCGGTTCTGGTGGGTGTGTCATAAGACCATTCGGTCCTCAGAGCTTCTTATTTTTGACGTCACGTGTTGCATTTTTACTGTCTTCGCTATAGGCCGGAACGTCCGACGTGACCAAGTCTCGGCGGTCCCTGGCCTCTACTAACAGGCCATGTTTGCTGTTCCTATACTATACTTTATTGGAAAGGGGTTTTTTTTTAATTTTATCTTCCACGTTGATACAACAATAAACAATATAAAAGAAAAAAAAATTGTTGCAAAAAAACAAAAAAAACACCACACGAACAAAGAAAATTTGCCTGGATGACATAAGGCTGCGCTTCCTATTTATACACTTTTCCCTTGTTCACTTATGAATGGACGTTCCCACAACGTCCTTTATTGATCGCCAGGCATCCGGCTTCCTGCGCAGGCACAACAGCCGCGGTAATATTACTATCAGGCCACATGTGACTCCATTGCTCCGAGTCTCTGGCTCAGACCGGCCCTGAGGGACATGGACTGTCAGTGGCGCTGACCTTGAGTAACATTGCTCGCCGGTGACCTCAGCGAGGATCTGGCTGGGAACCGTCCTGGCTGACCCCATTATTCCTATCCAAAAAAAATACTCACTGATCATTGGGATCCCTCAGGGCAAAATACAGCTCCATAAAATGCGGAGGAGAATCTGCTGTATCCACAGTAAAGCCATCTCCGGATTGCAATCATTTATAGTGTTTGACAATATGGAGGAGCTATTCCGGGAGGTCCCCGTAAATTACAGGCACAGATGTAACCATAATCATGTTTTATAGAAAACACGGGATATTACATTTCACGTTATTTATTGCCTGCCCTCCCGCCATGCTGAGCTTTGGGTTTATGTCATGAATCTAATGAAAGAAGTGCAGTGAAGACTGACACAGGGTCGCAGACAGAGGAGGAAGAGATGCTGCATAGCAGTATCAATGTATGTACTATAGGGGACCCAAGTTAAAAGGATGAGGGGGTTAATATGGAAGCTTTATTCGCCTTTATTATTATTATTTTTCATCCTTTGGATATCTAGGATACTATAAGATAGAACTGGATGAACTCATTGTGCTTTAATATTTTTCTTTTTGTGGGATAAACTTTGTAGGAGCATTACTACTGTAGCCAACCTGCTGGTGTCCAGTGCCCCAGTCTCGATGCCTCATCAGTGGGAATCCCCCCAGATTGTCCCATGATGTTTGCTTTGTTGCCGCTCCTGGGTTCCGACTCCCGGCCGCTACTGCGCTATGGTGTGGGCTTGGCTGGTGCTCCAGGGTCCCACCTCCTGCCTCCCGAGTGCCGCCTCTTGGATCCCGACTTCTGGCCGGCCCTGCTCGCTCCCACAGAAGCAGTCACGTGTGATGTCACAACCACCATTCCTGAATCCCATTCAAGACTCCAGCCTTCTTCCCCCTCCCAGCCACATAGAAAAGAGTGCCACTGCCACACAAAGTGTTTTGAGAATGCCAGAAGTGTTACCATAAGAGACATTGACACTGCATCAGCAATTGTGAATGGAAGTTAGGGTTAAGGTTACTAACCCTGAAGCCGGCCAGGCACCTTCACGCTGAAGCCGGCCAGGCACCTTCACGCTGAAGCCGGCCAGGCACCTTCACGCTGAAGCCGGCCAGGCACCTTCACGCTGAAGCCGGCCAGGCACCTTCACGCTGAAGCCGGCCACGCACCTTCACGCTGAAGCCGGCCACGCACCTTCACGCTAAAGCCGGCCAGGCACCTTCACGCTAAAGCCGGGCACGCATCTTCAAGCTGTGGCAACGCATCTTCAAGCTGAAGCCGGCAACGCATCTTCAAGCTGAAGCCGGCAACGCACCTTCAAGCTGAAGCCGGCAACGCACCTTCAAGCTGAAGCCGGCCACGCACCTTCAAGCTGAAGCCGGCCACGCACCTTCAAGCTGAAGCCGGCGAGGCACCTTCACGCTAAAGCCGGCCAGGCACCTTCACGCTAAAGCCGGCCAGGCACCTTCACGCTAAAGCCGGCCAGGCACCTTCACGCTAAAGCCGGCCAGGCACCTTCACGCTAAAGCCGGCCAGACACCTTCACGCTGAAGCCGGCCAGGCACCTTCACGCTAAAGCCGGCCAGGCACCTTCACGCTGAAGCCGGCCAGGCACCTTCACGCTGAAGCCGGCCACGCATCTTCAAGCTGAAGCCGGCAACGCATCTTCAAGCTGAAGCCGGCAACGCATCTTCAAGCTGAAGCCGGCAACGCACCTTCAAGCTGAAGCCGGCCACGCACCTTCAAGCTGAAGCCGGCCACGCACCTTCAAGCTGAAGCCGGCCAGGCACATTCAAGCTAAAGCCGGGAAGACACCTTCAAGCTGAATCTGGCCAGACACCTTCAAGGTAAATTGAAGCATAAATGTGTGATTGTTGTCCATAGAAAAAAAAATAAGGGCTCCCCCAAAAATAAGCCCTAGCCATTTTATGGGAAACAAAAATGTAAGACCGTCTTATTTTTGAAAAAACACGGTAGTCTTATTTTGATTATCTACTTATCCACCTTGGTCATAGTGTTCTCAAACTCTGCTTACTGCATCCAACCCCAAGGTTAACCCTTTCACAGTCATGCCCTCTGGTAAGAGTGTCACCGAATGACGACACCCTCCCAAAAAAAAAATAAGTTTGTAGATAGAACCTATGTGCTGTAATCATCCTGGACATCACTAACCCACAGGGGATTAAAGCACAAATCCTTTATGACTTGCTTGTTATTCCCTTCTGCGGTGCCCTACTATTGTAAGAGCCCCGCGTCGCTGTGCCACGAGTTACCTTTGCTTGTCCTTTCCTTGGGCTACGTGATACCAGTCTACACCGTTCAATGCAGATTTCTTTTATAGTCTTGTGAAGATTCTATTCCCGGTAAAACAGAGGAGGAAGAGTTAAATGGTCGATGTAGTGACTATCCCATCTTTACTCCTGCAATTAAAGAATTCAAAGCTTTTGTTAAGAAAATGCCATGTAACCTCATTGCGTTCATTACAAGAGATAGGGCAATATTAAAGGCCAACACACACACTTTAGGTGGATGTGGAAAATTCTACTCCGTAAGAACACTTCCAAAATCCGAAGTATTAATAGTTAATTTGTGTAAAATAAAATGCAAAGTGTCTGAATGTAAATTCCATCAACATTTAGTGGCTGCCCTTTACCTTCATCAGTTCTTTATATCACGCACAGTTTTTGAATGATTCTGGTGGGAGATTGTTCCAAACATCTTCGAGAACCAACCTCAGATCTTCTGTGTATGAGGGTTGTGCAGATCCTTCTGTGTCTCCATGTGATCCAAGACAGATGGGAAGATGTGATATCAGGGCTCTGCAGGGGCTGGATCATCACTTCCAGGGCTCTGTGGGGGCTGGATCATCACTTCCAGGGCTCTGTGGGGGCGGGATCATCACTTCCAGGGCTCTGTGGGGGCTGGATCATCACTTCCAGGGCTCTGTGGGGGCTGGATCACTATCAGGGCTCTGCCGGGGCCGGATCATCACATCCAGGGCTCTGTGGGGGCCAGATCCCTATCAGGGCTCTGTGGGGGCTGGATCATCACTTCCAGGGCTCTGTGGGGGCTGGATCATCACTTCCAGGGCTCTGTGAGGGCTGGATCATCACTATCAGGGCTCTGCGGGGGCCGGATCATCACTATCAGGGCTCTGCGGGGGCCGGATAATCACTATCAGGATTCTGCGGGGGCCGGATAATCACTATCAGGGCTCTGCGGGGGTCGGATAATCACTATCAGGGCTCTGCGGGGGCCGGATAATCACTATCAGGGCTCTGCGGGGACCGGATCATCATTTACAGGGCTCTGTGGGGGCTGGATCATCATTACCAGGGCTCTGTGGGGGCTGGATCATCATTTCCAGGGCTCTGTGGGGGCTGGATCATCACTTCCAGGGCTCTGTGGGGGCTGGATCATGACTTGCAGGGTTCTGTGGGGGCCGGATCATCACAATCAGGGCTCTGCAGGGGCCAGATCATCATTTTCAGGTCTCTGTGGGGGCTGGATCATCACTTCCAGGGCTCTGTGGGGGCTGGATCATCACTTCCAGGGCTCTGTGGGGGCCGGATAATCCCTATCAGGGCTCTGCGGGGGCCAGATAATCCCTATCAGGGCTCTGCGGGGGCCGGTTAATCCCTATCAGGGCTCTGCGGGGGCCGGATAATCACTATCAGGGCTCTGCGGGGGCCAGATCATCACAATCAGGGCTCTGCGGGGGCCAGATCATCACAATCAGGGCTCTGCAGGGGCCAGATCATCATTTCCAGGGCTCTGTGGGGGCTGGATCATCACTTCCAGGGCTCTGCGGGGGCCAGATCATCACAATCAGGGCTCTGTGGGGGCTGGATCATCACTTCCAGGGCTCTGCGGGGGCCAGATCATCACAATCAGGGCTCTGTGGGGGCTGGATCATCACTTCCAGGGCTCTGTGGGGGCCGGATCATCACTTCCAGGGCTCTGTGGGGGCTGGATCATCACTTCCAGGACTCTCTGGGGGCCGGATCATCACTTGCAGGGTTCTGTGGGGGCTGGATCATCACTTCCAGGGCTCCTCATAATTATATTGGCTAGATGTTTGGGCTTGTTGTACGTCTGCTGAAAAAAAGTTGGCGCTAATCAGATGACTCTGATGGTATGACATGATGGATAAGTATCTTCCTAGATTTCTCAGCACTGGGGTCACCAAGAAATAGGCAATGTGGAGGATCGTAAATGCAGTGGTAGGCTAAGGAAACTGCAGCCATAATGGGGCTCTGTCAGTGGTCACCTGGCAGCTCTGAAATAGCTACTACAAACAGGCTTGACATGGCCTTCACCCGCTAACCCCTATATAGGGATCTAGACTTACACAGAGGCCGATGGGTGAGGGCCACAGAGAGTCATTTGCTGTTCAGTGGTGCAAGCTGGCCAGAAAGATAGTCAGGTGGCCAGGTCAAAACCCAGAGGGCAGCAAGTTACAAATAGGCAGGAGAAGTGTCACTAAATTGAGGTCAAAAGGAACAAAAAACCCCACAAATACTCAACAGGAGAAACAAACCGACCTAACCAGGGAAGCACAAAGCTTTTTAGCAGTGCACTGGGAGCTTTAGTAGGGTGTGGTGCTTTACAATTAGCTGGAGCAAGGAGCTGGTAACTGGACAGCTGTGACGCCCTGGACTAGCCAGTACTACAGGTCACAGCCACCCTAACCTTAGTGGCTGGTCCTGACACCTCCTCTATCGCCAGCAGAGTGAATACAGCGGCATCGGGCAATAGAAGCAAATGTCGCAGGAGCAGGTTCTGGTGGAGGTGAGAGATGGCTCGGGGCGGTAGTTGTGGGCGAGGAGCTCAATCCTTCGGTGGCCACCTCCACACAGCGGGGGAAGGGATTGGTTGCAGTGATCCTGGCCGAGTGTGTGGACGCCATACCTGTGATTAGACCCTCGTGCAGGCCCGGATTCTTCCGCTGGGGGGTCACAGGCCCTGATACTGGTTTCTTTCTGAACTGTCTTTTACATAACACATTGCACAATACATTAAACACGTTAAGGCAGGTTTACTGTATCCTCCTCCATTTTTCCTGGTTCGGCAGCTGCTGTTCGTCCGTCCTCCTCCTCACTGTTTGGCACCACAGTACCGCACATTAAAGTCATATAGTCCTCCCTGGCCAGGGTCTCGTCCCACCCACTGGGACCCATTCTTTATAAGGCCACCTTCACACGTCCGTGAAAATCACGCACGTTTTTCACGGATGTGTCAAAGGTGCGTATTGTCCACCGTGAGCCGTGTTTATGGCACACTTGTGTTATCCGTGATAACACATGGAGAACAGAACTTTCTGCTCACCTGTCGCTGTCGCTGCTGTCCGTGGTGCTGATCTTCAGTCTCCGGTCCTGCCAACTTCCCGCTGCTGCTGCTTCCAGCCCGCAGTGGAGTGAATATGCAATGAGCATAATGAGCGGGGTCGGAAGCAAGTGACAGCAGCGGCAGAGACTGCAGCGCTGGAGAAGGTGAGTATATAAAAAAAAAAAAAAATTTCACAGACACGTGTGTTTTCTCCGGTGCGTGTCACATGGATCACATCCGTGCGGTCCATGTGAGTTAGACCCGTGATGCCGGAGAAAAACAAACATGTCTACATGTGGAGCACATGAGTACACGTATGCTCCACACATACACACGGTCCATGGCAAAACACGGACGTGAGCGCAGACCCATTGATTTTAATGGGTCTACTTGTGCCCGTGTTTCCAGCACGCACCGGAGACATGGACAAGTGAAGGAGGCCCAAGGCTGTGTGTACACGGTGCATTTTTGCCTCTTTTTTTTTTACTTTTTTATTACAGATTTTCACAAATCTGCAAAGATATCCTTACGCCAGAGCAATCTGAGACTCCTGAAGACCTGTGCACATGGTCAGGAATTTTTCCTTGCGGATTTTGCTGCAGAAAAAAATCTGCAACGTGTGTATTCTTTCTGCGTTTTTCCTGCTTTTTCACCATTGAAAGCAATATAAAATAAATACATTAAAAAAAAAAAAACGCATAAAAAACACTGCAAATACCACAGCAAAATGCTTCCAAATTCACATTTTTGCCGCAGCATTTTTCCTGCATATTTGGTTGCAGATTACCTTACAGTGCAGAATGCTGTCAGGCTCGCCTTGTGTAATGTAGGGTTCTGTGCTGATCTGATCGCCCAGGTCTATGCCAAGTCTCTGAGGACTCGTGCCGCTGCAGTCAGTCCACTCACAGGGGAACCTCGGTAGAGTTCGAGCCTGAAACTTGCGACTGTGGGATGGGGGGGTCCCTCGTCACATCCCCAACTGGAGTCCTTCCAGGGTGCTCTGTTCCCGCTGTGACCTAGGTCGGTTAAAAGGTGCCACGAACACCCACTTACTTTGGCCTAAGATACTGTATCCAGCTGGCACGCTGCTCCTACTCGCTATACTACCCACTAGTACAGCTTTCTATTCACTGACTAAATCAGGATGGAGTCAGCCTGTACCCTGCAACTGGATCCTCCTCCTGTGGGCGACCCACAAAGCTTAATTGTTTCCTGCCTATAGCCCTCCTGTTACTAGGCAGAGCCTAATGTTTTCACCTAGCTGCAATACCTAAAGCTGGCCACTAGATGGCCACAGATACTCTATGCATGAGCATATTACATACACAATAGATACATGGCCGCAGTTCACACTACTATAATACATTGCGATCGGTGTCCACTACTATAGTACATTGCGATCGGTGTCCACTACTATAGTACATTGCGATCGGTGTCTTCAGGGCAGGAGCATACGGGACTAGTCCACCTCCTTACAGATTTGTGATAGCAGCAGATGAGACATGCATTCTTCCCTTTGATATCAGATGTCCAGCCATGGCACCAAGATCCTGGGGACTGAGTTTGAAGTAGTAGTCGGTTGCTGGATTACAGTCAGAAGTAGCTTGGAAGATAATTAGACATCTTGGTGTCAAGTGCAAGGTGAGGCAAACACATGATAGCATGATGCTTTACTGCCTGAATACTCAGGCCACACACAGCTACCCGAGCCGGCACTAAAAGAACTTAGTGAATGATGTCAGAGGTGACAGTAGATCAGCATGAACTAGCACAGAGCGAGCTTGTCATAGTGGAAAGAAGCAAATCCTGCTGTTGCATCCAGGACATGTAAGTAACAGTAATTATTTAATATCACATAGGTGGCTTATAGGTTAACACTTGGTGGTTTAGACAAGTTAAGCAATTAATGATACCCCTGGGGGTCTAGGGTGGTGAAGAGGTCGGTCAACAGCAATATTCATGATGCTCTAGGTAGTTATGATCACTTAGTATGACTAGAGGTCAAGTATGGCGTCTAGTTTAATATCTAATAGTTTAGAATGGTGACGTGGTTAATTATATCCCTGGTGGTCTAGGGTGATAAAAGAAATAATAAAAACATCCACGATGTTCCGGTGTAGTTATTTATTATCACTTCTAGTCAAAAGTGGATTAGAGGTTACAATCAATGGTGAAGTGGTTAACCATATCCCTGGTGGTCTAGGGTGATAAGGTAAATAATAATTAATAATAATAATTAATAATAATCCATGATGTTCTACTGTAGTTATTATCCCTTCTAGTCATAAGTGGATTAGAAGTTAATATTTTGTGGTTTAAAATGGAGAATGAGCTAATGATATCCCTGGTGATCTAGTGTGAAGATTGGGTCAGCTATATAATTCATAGTGTTTCGGGGCGGTTATGAATAATAATAATTGAATATATCTTGAGGTCATTGGTAGATTAAAAGCCAAAACTGATTAGTGTAGAATAGTGAAGGAGATAATGATATCCCTGGTGGTCTAGGGTAAGGAAGAGGTCAATAGTAACATCCATGGAGCTCTAGGGTGACTACAAATGATTATTTCATATCTGTTAATGTCATGTGTGGATTATAGGTTAATACCTGGTAGCTTAGACTTCGGAAGTTGATGATGGCCCTGGTGGTCTAGGGTAAGGAAGAGGTCAATGGTGCTCTAAGGTGACTACAAATGATTATTTTCATATCTGTTAATGTCATGTGTGGATTATAGGTTAATACCTGGTAGCTTAGGCTTCGGAAGTTGATGATGGCCCTTGTGGTCTAGGGTAAGGAAGAGGTCAATGGTGCTCTAAGGTGACTACAAATGATTATTTTCATATCTGTTAATGTCATGTGTGGATTAAAGGCTAATACCTGGTAGCTTAGGCTTCGGAAGTTGATGATTGTCCTGGTGGTCTAGGGTAAGGAAGAGGTCAATGGTGCTCTAAGGTGACTACAAATGATTATTTCATATCTGTTAATGTTATGTGTGGATTAAAGGCTAATACCTGGTAGCTTAGGCTTCGGAAGTTGATGATGGCCCTGGTGGTCTAGGGTAAGGAAGAGGTCAATGGTGCTCTAAGGTGACTACAAATGATTATTTCATATCTGTTAATGTTATGTGTGGATTAGAGGCTAATACCTGGTAGCTTAGGCTTCGGAAGTTGATGATGGTCCTGGTGGTCTAGGGTAAGGAAAAGGTCAATGGTGCTCTAGGGTGACTACGAATGATTATTTTCATATCTGTTAATGTCATGTGCGGATTAGAGGTTAATACCTTGTAGCTTAGGCTTCGGAAGTTGCTGATGGTCCTGGTGGTCTAGGGGAGTAAAAAGATTAAAGAGCCAATATCGCCTCCTAGTGGTGGCTTCAGGGAGGAATTATTTTATCTTTTAGGACACAGCTTTAGACTGCAGTAAAGCCGCTGGGGCCCCCAAATCCAACTCCTCTCATCCGACTGCCACCAATTTACTTACTTAAGATAAAAAAAGACAGTAAAAAAAGAAATGTGGCTGATAGAAGCCGCTGGTGGAGTCGGGATTAAAAGGATTTCTTAGCATTTGTGCTAATTCCCCATGAAAAATTGTCCTTGAGATCAGTTGTTTTCAGTGTTTTGTGAGCAATTGTCCCCGAGGAATTGTCCAGATAAAGCGGAGAATATCAGAGAGCGATATGTAAATGTTTAGTACATAAAATTCTGCATTCATGAATAAATAATGCGGGGATCCTGCCGTCCCCGGGTCCCCGCCGTCCCCGGGTCCCCGGCCCTCTATATGGGCAGGGGCCGCGCTGTTTACCTATTGTTTAATGGCAGGTACGTTGTGCGCGCGGTGGCAGAGGACGGAGGGCATGTTTTACATCTTCACGCCGAGTGCGTGGGAGGAATTTCTTCGCTTTGTTTCTGTCTTGCTCACAGTTAAATTGGCTTTATATGTGACTTAGGAAAACAACAAATATAAATGCAGACTCCCCGCCGCCCGTGCCCATACTCGTGTTATCCCACAGCCTAATGACCCCCATCTGCCCATCATCCGCCGCCTTCCCCATCAGAACACCGACGCGTCGCCCCATGTTAAGCAGCAATTGTTCACTTATCGTGTTAAGCAATTTTGCCATTGTTTTGGTTTACTTCTTTGCTCTCATTTTTCACCTCTAGTTTTGTGTCCTTGTAATCTGCAGTGATGTCATCGTTCCTGTGACATCATCACTGTGACTGATGGACGTGATGTCATCACTGCAGGAGTTGGTATCAAGTCAGTAAAGTGATATTACAGGGATGATGACATCACTGCTGATGATGTCATTGATGAGCGGGGGAACTGTCAATCACATCTGCAGTGATGTCATCATTCCTGTGACATCATTACTTTAGTGACATCACGAACCCCATCAAGGAAGTACTTGATGGCAATTTCTACTGCAATTACCCCCACCCCATTGGTCTCCACTAACATCATGTCCATCATTCACACGACCGCTGCAGCCAATCATTGGCATCAACTGTATCATTCGCATGTGATCATATGCAGCGGTTATGTGAATGATGGACGTGATGTCATCACTGCAGGAATTGGTATCAAGTGTTTCCATGTAGGATGTCAGTAGAGTGATGACATCACTGCTAATGATGTCATTGATGAGTGGGGGAAATGTCAATCACATCTGCAGTGATGTCATCATTCCTGTGACATCATTACTTTAGTAACATCATGAACCCCATCACAGAAACACTTGATGCCCATTGCTACTGCAATAACCACCATCCCATTGGTGTCCACTAACATCATGTCCATCATTCACACGACCGCTGCAGCCAATCACTGGCATCAACGGTGTCATTTGCATGTATGACATGTGACGTGATGTCATCTCTGCAGGACCAGTTTCATGTAGGATGTCAGTAGAATGATATCACAGGCAAGATGACGTCACTGCTAATGATGTCATTGATGAGTGGGGGAAATGTCAATCACATGCTGTGGGGTCATCTATAGGGTGCATCATTGTCACAAGGAGATTTTTGCAGGCATCACCAGCTGTCATGGCGGCGTCAGGATCTATGGAAACTACAAATTCTGACACTGTCTGCAAATGTCTCTGAGGTCTGTGATCAGGGCAGGGAGACCTGTGATCAGGCAGAGTTAATCTCTGCTGGGCTGCTTGTTAGTCTCTTTGATCATATGCTGTAGGGGAACAAATCACATTCGCTCCCCTCCTATATTTGCTAGCTGGACTATTTCATTATTGCCAGGTATATCTTACCTATACTAGACTGGTGAGGTGTTGTGTTCCAGATGTACTGGTGGTTGTTGTGCATTATTGCTGTGAGCAGTTTTGTTGTTAACCCTTATTGTCTGTTTGTTGCTACCTTCCTGCTCTTGCTTTTCTCCTTAGTCTCTTACTGTGAGTTTACAGTGTGTCTGAGATTTGGTTTTCCCCTGTCTGTCTCAATCTGTGTTACTGTCACACTCCTGCCCTTTCCTATCCTAGGGGGGTAACAAATTATATTTGGTCAGGAGAATAGCCAGGCATGGGACTCAGGCATCTCCACCATTAGGGGTAACCTTAAGGTTAGGGATAGCCTACTGTTTCCTAGCATAAGGGACAGTATAGTAGTCCCCTGTCCCTCGCTATCCTGCAGTCACATTGTGACAATCACAAAGGTGACACACTTATATAAATGATATTGCCCTCAGAAAGGTCATGTGACGAGTAATGACATCACATGTACTGGCGTGGAAAACGGTGACATCACAAGAGGTGCTGACTCTACTGAACGCCATAGTTGCCATTTAGCCAAACTGAAAGCACCTGGGAGAAGAGGTGGTAACACATGCGAGAGTCAGTTGGTCACTGACATCATTGAGGAGGTCGCCATTTTCATAAACCAGTGCCTGTGATGATGTCATCATGTCAGACGAGTCCATTTTAAAGCCTCAGAAGAAAAAGTGACATCACAGGTGTGATTGAGGCAGGCGATGACCTCACTACTGGTGTCTGCACTAATAATTGTATCTTCACTGAAAGGCGTCAGATTCTCAGCTCTGAGAAGGAAACAGGTCTATACAACACTGGAAAGTTCCATTCCCTGACAGCAAGCATAGCTATTGAAAATAATATGATTTTGGCAAAGTTTATTAGAAAACTGAAGCAGTTTTTCTAATACAGTTATTATCCTTAAAGGGAATCTGTCAGCAGGTTTTTGCTATGTAATGTGAAAACTGCATGCTGCAGGGGTTAACACATAGAATTCAGGGATGCCTGTTTTGTCACAGCCCCTTCTGTTGTTTATTTACTATATTTGTTTAACCAGCAGAACTTATCATTACTTGGACTACTATCATGTGGTGTTCAGCTTTTCCACTCGCTGGGTGTTATGGCGGTGCCAGACTTTGTTCACATCACAGAGTCTGACAAACAACCTGAGGTCTCTTAGTTGTTCAGCCTGACTCGGGCGTCGGCTATTTTAGCTTCACTGCCCTCTAATCCAGCAGGAGTTAGTTCTTGCTGGCTTGTGAACTACTGCTAGGAGCTCATGTTGCTGATGACCATTCACAGCCGCCTTCACTCTTTAAAAGGTTCTGGATCCAGTTGCTTCTTGCCGAATATAGCTCAGCTTTGCTTCAGCGATACCGGTCCCTATTGTACTGATCCAGAGCCTGGTGATCTGTGGTGTGCTGTCCTGTGTGGTGTGAAAAGATCCCTGTTGATAGTTAATTTCCTCCCTGTGTTTTATGTCTTCCTGGACACGCATTGTCTCTCCTTTGTGTCTGATTGCAGTGTGTGGGTGTTTTGGTTCTTTCCCCTGTCTGTAGTATTTGTGGAGCTTTCTTCTCCGCTCCCGACCCTCTCCTGGGGTGTTAGATCAGGTTCGAACAGACGTTAGGGTCACGCTGGCGGTCCAGATCTGGCTACCATCAAGCCTACTTCTGGGATAAGGAACAGCGCAGGGTCACTAGTCTGAGGGCCAGTTTAGGGGTCTCTACTCCAGTTATCCCGATGCCTCCATGACGACTACAATATCACATGTACAGCAGTCCGGCACGCCCCCTCCTCTTATTGACACCTCACTGTCAATGTACAACCTCAATTGAGAGCCTGGAGTGGGTGGGGTTGGCGCTCTCAGCTCTGCTACATGGCTAAATCTAAAAATTCAAGTTGTGTCAGAACGGCTGCAGCCAGTAATCTAAGTGATACATCGTTGGATTCAGGATCTCTTTGCCCACATTATGCTGTTCTCAGATGAGGCAGCAAAAACTTGCTAACATATTCCCTTTAATACTCTACAAGACATACTGATAGGGAATTTAGATTGTGAACCCCAATGGGGAGAGTGATAATCAGATCTGGGGAATTAATAGTATGTGACTAAAATAATAAATAAATAGTCCCACATGGAACCAGATTTCTCCTAAATAACAGTCTCGTATCCCAGCCTGTCTTCCGCCATGTCTGGCAGGCTTTCCTCTAGACTGGATGGGTTTAACCTTTTTTCCTAAAGCGGACTGACAATATCCTCCTATGCTTTTCAGCTTAAATATCTCCTGAGTCGGAGTGAACTCGCCTTTCAGTTTACCTGGCCCGAAACATTGCTCAGAGCCTGGCATTCTGCTGAGATGAGATCAGGCTGACACTGACTTAGAGCAGACTGCAGGCTGCAATACCAAGGAGGCGCAAGTGTGCCACCTAGTGGCCACTGCAGGGAAGGCGGGCAAGAAACTAAAGTAATGTGTAATTTTTTTAATTTTTTTTCATTTTCATTTTTGGACATGTTTTCCTTATCCAGATATTTTAGGCTATGTGCACACGGTGTGTTGGTTTTTTTTTTTCTTAAAATCGGGAACAAAATCTGCATGCCTTTCCTGATGCCAGCAAAGTCTATGAGATTTCTGAAGGGCTGTGCACACGTTGGTTGTTTTTTTTTTGCAGATTTGGTGCAGATTTTGTTGCAGAAAAAAATGGAAGCATGTCAATTGCTGGTGCGTTTTTTCCTGTGTTATGTAGCTGTGGTGCCCCTCGTTGGTATATGCAACAGACAAGGACTTCTTTGTATGTGTGAAGGAGGACCTTATGCTGATCTAACAGTAGATGGCGTACAGTGTCCTTACTAATTGAAAGAGGTTCTGCCCAGTGGAAGGAGGAGAGATACACAATCAGTAAATTTCCAGGTACAGTTTCCTTACTCACTGTATTGTAAAAAGTCTTTTGTTTTCTTCCGGGTTTCACTTTCTCTTCCTGATGCAATGCTGTATGACTGAACTTATCATTACCTCATGTTATCCTAGAAGTAAAGAGTTTGTTATCCTATGTAATCTGCTCTGTGAACTTTCTTCTGCAACTGGGAAGCTAGAAGCTGTGCTGTGCAACACCCTTGAGGCTTCAGTCGCCACAGAGGTACTGCATCTCAGCCAGAGGTGTGGTGCCCCATCTCTGGGTAAGGAAGAGGTCATCAACTGATGCACACAAAACACACAACACTCTCATCAGCAACACTCCATCAGGCCAGGGTTTTGGTGACCAGCTTGGAGGTGGAGTCTAGTTAGTGGAAGCAGCCTGTAGAAAGTTAGACAGTCGAGAAGGAGCAGTGGAAGAGCGAAGACCTGTGGTCTGGAGCTGGGGCAGCTCGGTCCAGATACAAGTGAGAAGGGGTCCTAGAGCCCACGGGAAGAGCGCCATACTCCCATGGCCTTGTTCCACATACGACATATATTGGAGTGGAAGGACTTGACCGCAGACGGGGATCCGGTCCTTAGACTAAAGGAGAAGAACCAACGGGCTCATCTAGTAAAACTGGAGGCTAAGGACACAGCTAGTACCAAAGCCAACTCCGCACACAAATTCGTTGGAAGGTGACCACGTAGGGCCAAGGGATAGAGCTTCAAGCCACCCGACAGGGTCCGCGGACACCAGCTCAGGGCACTGTGTGCGTAGGCGCGGGACAAGCGGGCGATAAGCCAGCGCAGGAAGTCAACCAGGGAAGGAACATAAGAAAGGTGCACTGGTCTTGACCTCCAAACTACCCGGGATTGGAGCCCATCACAGTGGAACCCAACACTCCAAAGGCGGTCATTGACTAGTCGTGGTACCTTGGAACCTGCTACAGTGAGTAAAAACCTTGAGACTGCATCCCTGTGTCGCCCCGTTATTCGCCTGCACCCCCGCCATCACCTACTACTACTCCCAACTGCCCTGGGGCCCAGGTCTACCTGTGGAGAGCTATACCAACCAAGCTGCGTCACCATCTGCCCCAGAGGTCCCATCCCGCAGCGTCTGTTATCACTGGCCGAGTACCACAGGTGGCGTCACAAACTATTATCCCTTTTAAACAACACCGCCGGGGTCACGGAACCGCGTCTTGCCGCCGCGACATCCCTCCCCCCAGACAAGGAGCGGCCCGGTAACGAGTAACCCCCAGGCCCCGGTGCAGGTGTGTCATAGCCCTTTCACCAACTGACTTCATTTAAAAAAAACGCATGGCAGAAAAATGCACCAAAAAAGCACCAAAACGCATGCGTTTTTAAGTGTATTTTTGATGCCTTTTTTTTTTCTGCCAGAAGGTGCAAATTTCAAACGGAAAGTTTCAGCAGCGCGCACACACCCTTAGTTAAATTCATTATTTGTGACTTTTTGAAAAGTTGCCAATTTTTTGAGCAATTTTCCCAGTACAAAATCTGTGAAAGTAATTACTGAAGCTGGATTGTTGGGATTGTCAAGGAGGGACATGTGAGTGCCGGATCTGCATCACAGCAAGAAACTATGGCATGTGCCGCCATATGTAACAGAAGCCTGAAACATCAGTGCTGCCCAGAGGTAAGAAGAATCACGTATGGCGGCTGCTGCCCCTTCTGCTTCTGTCTGCTGTGGGATGTCACTGGATCGCTGAAAATGATCTAATCAGAGACTGCTCTTTTGCTGGACCCCTAGTGATCAGCTGTGATCATTGGGAAATCGGGAATGCCCATGTGTCGCCCAGGGAATGGGGTACTAGGTACTGGGCGGTTTGCAACTAGGGAATGTCACTTTGGTGGCCATTGCCCGATCCCGTACCCTTGGTGCTTTTTAAATGGGGAGTGTTTACAGGGAAGATTAAAGTCATTGGTGTTGTGAATACTATCTGGTGGAGTTCTGCTCCTGGACTCCCTCCTGTGGTCGCTGAGGTTAGTGGTTAGATTCTGTTCCCCAGTACTACACACCTGGTTTGCAGCTCAAACATTGATTTTGGATATAGGTGTGTGCTGGCTGTTTTTCTCTGCCAGTTGTCTGAAATTCCAGAGACTATAGGAGTCTGTCTCTTGTCCGTCTTCCCTGTTACCAATCTAAGCTAAGTTCATGGTTTTGCTTCATACTTTTCGTGTGTTATTTTGCTTATACTTCTGTGAAGGTTTTTTTGTATCATATCCTATTTTGTTTGTGCCTTCATATAAGGATGATTTATCTTCCTAGTCAGTCTTTGCTATTTATTTTAGCAAGGGTTAGTCATCAGGGTAATTGCTATTTTTTTCCTACAATTTCACCAGAGTCTTGTAAGGATTGTGAACGTGCGAGTATTAGATTACTCTTCCTTTTTTGCACATTCCGTGTAGGTAGTTTGATAGGGTTTTCTCATACCAACCGCAAGAGTTCCCTATCCTGTTACTTGTATTTAGAATAGAGTGGCCTCTCTTTGCTTCATCTTGCTCTTACTGTGTATATCTTTTCATCTTCGCTCACAGTTCGTATATGTGGGAGGCTGCCTATTGTCTTTGGGGAAATCTGTTCTGAGGCAGGATAGTTTCTTTTCACTTTCTGCCTTGTAGGTTATGTAGTCCTCCGATTGGGTTTGAGGCATCTAGGATTGTCAGGTATGCTATCCGGCTACTTCTAGTGTGGTGTTAATTTCAGGGCTTGCGGTCGGTACGTTATTACCTACAACTCTGGTGGATTGTGCTCATTGTAGTCATTGAACATCGGATCATAACACATTGGTGTGATGCCACCTGCGGGTTGCTGTTAATATGGTGGAACCGCCGCTGCTGAGTGGGTTACCCCTAGGGCTGGTGGTGATGGCAGCTATGATGGTAGGCCCTCCGCAGGTAGGGCTGAGCCTGGGGATTTGTATAATGGAGCCTTTCCCATAAAGGAGGACACACTGAGGTTGTAGTTAACAGTCTCTACTCACTCTTGACCCTCGGTCGGCTGGTTCAGGTCCCTGGGAGTCCAGTTTCAGTTGATGACTCGGTTGCTCTGTCCCCGGCACCCTCAGTGTAGTTGGGTCCCCGTGGTGTGGAGCGTTTGGGGCCCCGACAGTCCCTTTTGTGTAGCAGTCTCCTTGTCCGTACGGTGGGCAGTGTGGACCCTGTAGGGCTGGTCTGTGTGCCGAACCCTGATCTTTGCTTTACTGCTGGTGCCCCCGGATCTGTGGGTCAGTGAGGTCTGTGAAGGTCCCCTCACTGTGCAGGTATTTGCCTGACCGTATGAAACTGGCGTCTGACCTAGGGCCCTGTGCCCCGTGCGTGCTCTGGTCGGGTGTACCTTCCCTGGCGACCTCTCTCTTGTGCCCCCGGGTCACCGTTACACGACCCAGCTCTAAGCACGTCTTTCCACTTTCACTCTCTACTACAGACTGTTAACTGCCCTCTCCCACCAGGCTGCCTAGTCCCCTGGTCTGGCTCCGCCCTCTAGGCGGCCATCCCCTTGTGTCCGACTAGCCAATGACCCCTGGTGTGGAGTGGGAACTGGGATTTTGCTGTGTCTAGGTGTTACTGGCACTGGAGGTTCCAGGTCTGAGGGGGTAGGCCCTGTATCCTTGTGAGGATGCAGTACCTAGTAGTGCCCTGAGTGGCTCAGGGGCGCTACACCCACAGCAAATGTTACAATGGTATTATTCAAAACTACAACTCGTCCCATAAATAAACAAGCCTTTGTATGGGTACGTTGATAACTTTTTATAAAAGAGCAAGAATGAAAAATAGCCCTGTGGGGAATGGGTTAAGGACCCTTGCTTTAAGCTATAGTTATAAAGAAGTCCCAGTATGTCTCCGTACTAGACTTGGCTTCCGGTCCGGCATATTCTTTGCCTCATAAGTCCAGTTTAGTCGCCGCACCGAGGATTTCACACCTGTAAATGATAACCACTTAGGACAAATTGTTGGTATATATCATCCACTAGAAGAAAGCGCCATTGATTCCGCGTCCTCTGCATAACCCTGAAGTTGTACTTCTAATTACTCACCCTAAACCAATTGCCTCTTTTCGTTTCCTTGGCTCTCCGTCTTGGTTAAATCACTCTGCCCAATTTATTTTCGTGTAATTATTTACGCAGGCGAGATGTGTTCTGCGGCTCGGGGAGACGCCAATACTTTTTTAATGCAATCTCAAATACAAATAACTGGCAATTACGTCCTTCTTTGCTCTCACTTTTTCGGTTAATTTCTCCATTTTAGGTTTATTTCACCTTTTTTCTTCTAGTTTGAAAGACATTTGGCAGAAAAAATGGAATCCACAGATGCGCTAAATATTCAATCCAGCCCCATGGTTGCCAGTTAAAGGGGTATTCCCATCTCCAAGATCCTATCCCAATAAGAGGGTGTATATATAAGGACGGGAGTTGTCCCAAATCGGATAAATAACTCACTTCAGGATGTGTTAAAGGGTATTCCCATCTGCAAGATCCTATCCCAATATGTAGTAGGTATAATAATAGGAATATTAGCACATACCTCCATTAATAAATGTAGTATAGTTCTCCTGGTTAGCCATGTCTCTTACCTCATGTGCAGGGCATTGCAGCGTAGGTGTCCATGGTTAACACCACAATTAACTAACTGTCAGTATATAAGTGGTCGTAACCATGTATACCTCCAATTAGAAATGTAGTATAGTTCTGCTGATTAGCCATATCTCTTACCTCATGTGCAGGGCATTGCAGCTTAGGTATACATGGTTACGACCACTCATATAGTGACAGTTAGTTAATTGTGGTGTTAACCATGGACACCTACACTGCGCATGAGGCACATGAGGTAAAAGATATGGCTAATCAGCAGAACTATACTACATTTCTAATTGGAGGTATTTGCTAATATTATTCTTATTACACCTACTACATATTGGGATAAGATCTTGGTGATGAGAATACCCTTTAACACATCCTGAAGTGATTTATTTATCCGGTTTGGGACAACTCCCGTCCCTATATATACCCTCTGCTTCCAGTAGAGGGTGCCAGTTATTCTCATTCATTTGGAAGCTTGGCCTGGAGGTGGAAGGAGCTGGTGGAGACCTCTCTGCAAGTTGCTATGGAGGCTACAGTCCTGGTGCTGACTGCAGTTGTCCGTTTTTGTGTTACAACTGTCTGTCATTCCTTTCCCTGGTGTGCATTAGTGCAGCAGTGGGGCTAGCATCCCTCACCTGCCAGCTCACTAGCCAGGGCTATTACAGGGTCTGCCAGGGTCTTGTTCAGCAATAGGTGTTGAACCTGTGTAGGGACTGGTCAGGAGTTGAACGAAGTGTCCCACTGTCCTCCTCACTAGCGCTAGGGCTCGCCATTGTTATACTGCCCCCCCCCCCCCCGGTGTACCCTTTGTTGTGTTGTATCGTGTCGTATTAACACATACTCAAGTGATTTGGTATAACCAAAAGTCTTTAAAGACATTGTACAGGTTTAGAAAAACATGGTTGCTTAACTCTAGAAACAGCGCCATCCCTGTTTATGGGTGGTATTGGAGCTCAGCTCTTTTCTAGTAAGCAGATCTGAGCTGCAGTACCCCACTGTGGCCAGATGTGGCACTGTTTCTGAAAGCATTGTGTGTATTTGGTGCGTTACAGCTTAATCAATGGCAGCCCTCGTTATGGAATAATGGTCAAAAAAGAAAAAAAACTCCTAGAAAAATCTATGACTACTGTAAAATATGTTCTCTTCAACCTTTACATTCTGTCTGAGCAGCGACATGGCCGTCCACACTCATCACCGCGCAGTGTTTGTAGTGGAATGAAGTCATCCATCACTGGTGAATATTACACTTTATCGGCCATGTATATTCCACCTCCCTCCAGCATAACTTCCAATCAATCGATTGAACACACTTTCCTACAGCCGTCTATGAGAACACGTTCCGGCTCACTGCGTCTGAGCCACGTCCTGGGCTGTAAATACAAATCTCCTAATCATTGCAGGCGGAATAAATGGAAATGTACCGGGGGGCTAGAGGTTAATGGTCGGCTGTCTAAATATGAGTTATTGATCAATGCTAAGGTCAAATAACACAATGGAGAACGTCTATATCCTCATATCAGATGGTCCTCCGGCCAATTCTGGAATCGACAGAGCTGTCAATCATGTCGCGGATCACCCGACTACCTGCCAGGACGTCCTCCGCTTCATCCACCGCCTGCACTGCTCCGATATTCCATAGAATTAATCACATTTACTGAAAGTGATGGGAGATCCTGGTTATATACAGATATCACATGTACAATATGGAGGTAATTACTGAGTGACGGGAGGAACTCAAAATCTACCCCAGTTCACGAGATTTGGCCTCCCCGAATTTAGGCTCTATAGAAATAAAGGAGAAAATGGGCGTCTCCGTGTGGAATACAAAACCACAGTTTTACCCAAAGGGTCTTAAAGAATAAAATCGATGACGGACAAAGAATCGCTCTTAAAGGGGCAACAAAATAGTCACTAAAGTGGGGCAACCTGATAAGTCGCTCTAAAGTCTGTAACTATAGCAACGACTGTCAACAACCAGTGCATAAGTAACTGGGGTCTCATTTATGAGTATTGCCTCACAGTAAGATCGTTCTGGTTGCCTATAGCCACTGCAGAAGTAACTGGCATCTCATTTCAGTATTGCCTCACAGTAAGATTGTTATTGTTACCTATAGGCTCTGTAGGAGTAACTGGGGCCTCATTTATGAGAATTTCCTCCCAGTAAGATCCTTCTGGTTGCCTATACCTACTGCAGAAGTAACTGGGGCCTCATTAGGAGAGTTACCTCACAGTAAGATTTTTCTGGTTACTTATAGCCACCTCAGAAGTAGCTGGGGCCTCATTTATGAGTATTGCCTCACTGTAATATTGCTCTGGTTGCCTATAGTCACTGCAGAAGTAACTGGGGCCTCATTTATTAGAATTGCCTCACAGTAAGAGCGTTTGGTTGCTTATAGTCACTGTAGAAGTAACTGGGGCCTCATTTATGAGAATTGCCTCACAGTAAGATCCTTCTGGTTGCCTTTAGCCACTGCACACGTAACTGGGGCCTCATTATGAGAGTTACCTCACAGTAAGATCGTTCTGGTTGCCTATAGAGACTAGAGAAGTAACTGGGGCCTCATTTATGAAAGTTGCCTCACAGTAAGATTGTTCTGGTTGCCTATAGCCACTCCAGAAGTAACTGGCATCTCATTTCAGTATTGCCTCACAGTTAGATTGTTATTGTTACCTATAGGCTCTGTAGGAGTAACTGGGGCCTCATTTATGAGAATTTCCTCCCAGTAAGATCGTTCTGGTTGCCTATACCTACTGCAGAAGTAACTGGGGCCTCATTATGAGAGTTACCTCACAGTAAGATTGTTCTGGTTACTTATAGCCACCTCAGAAGTAGCTGGGGCCTCATTTATGAGTATTGCCTCACTGTAAGATCGCACTGGTTGCCTATAGTCACTGCAGAAGTAACTGGGGCCTCATTTATGAGAATTTCCTCCCAGTAAGATCGTTCTGGTTGCCTATACCTACTGCAGAAGTAACTGGGGCCTCATTATGAGAGTTACTTCACAGTAAGATTGTTCTGGTTACTTATAGCCACCTCAGAAGTAGCTGGGGCCTCATTTATGAGTATTGCTTTACTATAAGCTCGCTTTGGTTGCCTATAGTCACTGGAGAAGTAACTGGGGCCTAATTTATTAGAATTGCCTCACAGTAAGATCGTTTTGGTTGATTATAGTCACTGCAGAAGTAACTGGGGCCTCATTTATGAGAATTGCCTCACAGTAAGATTGTTCTGGTTGCCTATAGCCACTGCAGAAGTAACTGGGGCCTCATTATGAGAGTTACCCCACAGTAAGATCGTTCTTGTTGCCTATAGCCACTGCTGAAGTAACTGGGGCATTGAAGATGAAACGTGGCTGATAATGATCCCAAGCACACCACCAGGACAACGAAGGAGTGGCTTCATAAGAAGCACATGAAGGTCCTGGAGTGGTCTAGGCAGTCTCCAGATCTCAACCCCATAGAAAACCTTTGGAGGGAGTTGAAAGTCCGTCTTGTTCAGTGACCGACCCAAAACATCACTGCTCTAGAGGAGATCTGCATGGAGGAATGGCCAACATACCACCAACACTGTGTGCCAACCTTGTGAAGACTTACAAAGAACGTCTCACCTCTGTCATTGCCAACAAAGGATATAGAACAAAATAGTGAGATGAACTTTTGTTATTGACCAAATACTTATTTTCCACAATAATTTGCAGAAAAAATCTTCCAAATCAGATGCGGTGATTTTCTGGATTTGTTTTCTCATTTTGTCTCTCATAGTTGGGGTCACCTATGATGTCAAGTACAGGCAAAGCTCATCTTTCTAAGGGGGAGAACCTGCACAATTGATGACTGACTAAATACTTTTTTTCTCCACTGTATATCACCCTCCTCACCCTCTCTGCCTATACTGTGGTCGCATATACATTCCTCCCCCACCATACTGTGACCACATATACATTGTTCCCCTCACCCTCCTCCCATACTGTGGTCACATATACATTCCTCCCCCACCATACTGTGACCACATATACATTGTTCCCCTCACCCTCCTCCCATACTGTGGTCACATATACATTCCTCCCCCACCATACTGTGACCACATATACATTGTTCCCCTCACCCTCCTCCCATACTGTGGTCACATATACATTCCTCCCCCACCATACTGTGACCACATATACATTCCACCCCTCCCCCCATTCTGTGGTCGCATATACATTCCTCCCCTCACCCTCCTCCCATACTGTAGTCGCATACACATTCCTCCCCCACCATACTGTGACCACATATACATTCCTCCCCTCACCCTCCTCCCATACTGTGGTCGCATATACATTCCTCCCCCCATACTATGGCCACATATACATTCCTCCCCTCCCCCCATACTGTGGTCGAATATACATTCCTCCCCTCCCACTTCCGCCACACTGTAGTCGCATATACATTCCTCCCCTCGCCCTCCTCCCATACTGTGGTCGCATATACATTCCTCCCCTCCCCCCTTAATGTTATTGCATATACATTCCTTCCCCCTCCCTCCATACTGTGGTCGTATATACATTCCTCCCCTTCCCCCATTCTGTGGCCACATATACATTCCTCCCCCACCATACTGTGACCACATATACATTCCACCCCCTCCCCCCATTCTGTGGTCGCATATACATTCCTCCCCTCACCCTCCTCCCATACTGTAGTCGCATATACATTCCTCCCCCACCATACTGTGACCACATATACATTCCTCCCCTCACCCTCCTCCCATACTGTGGTCGCATATACATTCCTCCCCTCCCCCCATTCTGTGGTCGCATATACATTCCTCCCCCCATACTGTGGCCACATATACATTCCTCCCCTCCCCCCATACTGTGGTCGCATATACATTCCTCCCCTCCCACTTCCCCCACACTGTAGTCGCATATACATTCCTCCCCTCACCCTCCTCCCATACTGTGGTCGCATATACATTCCTCCCCTCCCCCCTTAATGTTATTGCATATACATTCCTTCCCCCTCCCTCCATACTGTGGTCGTATATACATTCCTCCCCTCACCCTCCTCCCATACTGTGGTTCTCATATACATTCCTCCCCTCCCCCATACCGTGATTGCTTACACATTCCTCCCCTCCCCCTCCACCCATACTGTGGTCGCATATACATTCCTCCCTTCACCCTCCACGCATACTGCGTCCATATATACTTCCCCCCTCACCCTCTGTTGTTCCTATTTGGTGTCTGTTTGCCACCTCTGCGGCGCTGATGAATGATGTGTCAGCAGTGTGATCAACTGACCTGATCACACTGCTGATGTCGCCCTGATGTGGAAGTGCTGGTGGTCAGGGTTCAATTGTACTCGCGTCTGAAAGACACAATTTATCACAGGGAGCCGCACCGGGCTCAGAGAAAAGCTAGCTCGCCCTACGGAGGGCGGAAAAACACAACATTCATTTCTCCAAAGCTGTTTGGTTGCTATAGCTAATAAAAATCGCTTTTGTTAGTCAGTTTTCATAAATGAAACCCAATGTTTGTAGGAGGGAAAGATAACAAGCAATCTGACTCGACTTCCACTCTGTAAATTATTCTTCACTTTTATGTTATATCATAAAAACAGTGACTTTCTGGATATGTGAAGAGAGCGCCAGGGAGGAGCGTCCTGCGAGGAGGTGGAGGGAGCGGCGGGTATCGTACACAGTAATGGCTATCCATGTGAAGCAAAGCAAGAAATAAATCTGATCACACAAGAAGACGCCATCTGGAATATACAAGAGAAAGCGAAGAACTGCAGAGGCCGGACCCACAGTGCTGTGCTGAGACCCTAATGGGGGGTCATTAAGGGTAATGAACATGGAAATTAGTCCTGTAACTAGTATATGTAACTATGATTGATAGATGGAAAGAAAGAAAGAAATAGATGGAAAGAAAGATGGAAGGAAAGATGGAAGGAAGGAAAGAAAGATGGAAGGAAAGAAAGATGGAAGGAAGGAAAGATGGAAAGAAAGATGGAAGGAAAGAAAGATGGAAGGAAAGAAAGATGGAAAGAAAGAAAGAAATAGAAAGATGGAAAGAAAGATGGAAGGAAGGAAAGATGGAAGGAAGGAAAGATGGAAGGAAGGAAAGATGGAAGGAAGGAAAGATGGAAGGAAAGAAAGATGGAAGGAAAGAAAGATGGAAAGAAAGAAAGAAATAGAAAGATGGAAAGAAAGATGGAAGGAAGGAAAGATGGAAGGAAGGAAAGATGGAAGGAAGGAAAGATGGAAGGAAAGAAAGATGGAAGGAAAGATGGAAGGAAAGAAAGATGGAAAGAAAGAAAGATGGAAGGAAAGAAAGAAATATGGAAAGAAAGAGGAAAAATGGAAGGTAAAAAAGATGGAAAGAAAGAAAGAAAGATGGAAGGAAAGAAAGATGGAAGGAAAGAAAGAAAGATGGAAGGAAAGAAAGATGGAAGGAAAGAAAGAAAGATGGAAAGAAAGAAAAATGGAAGGAAAGAATGAAAAATGGAAGGAAGGAAGGAAAGAAAGATGGAAAGAAAGAAAGATGGAAAGAAAGAAAGATGGAAGGAAAGAATGAAAGATGGAAGGAAAGAAAGATGGAAGGAAAGAAAGATGGAAAGAAAGAAAGATGGAAAAAAAGATGGAAGGAAAGAATGATGGTAGGAAAGAAAGATGGAAGGAAAGAAAGATGGAAGGAAAGAAAGATGGAAGGAAAGAAGGAAAGAAAGATGGAAGGAAAGAAAGATGGAAAGAAAGAAAGATGGAAAGAAAGAAAGATGGAAGGAAAGAATGATGGAAGGAAAGGATGATGGAAGGAAAGAATGATGGAAGGAAAGAATGATGGAAGGAAAGAAAGATGGAAGGAAAGAAAGATGGAAGGAAAGAAAGATGGAAGGAAAGAATGAAAGATGGAAGGAAAGAAGGAAAGAAAGATGGAAGGAAAGAAAGATGGAAAGAAAGAAAGATGGAAAGAAAGAATGATGGAAGGAAAGAATGATGGAAGGAAAGAAAGATGGAAGGAAAGAAAGATGGAAAGAAAGAAAGATGGAAGGAAAGAAAGATGGAAGGAAAGAAAGATGGAAGGAAAGAAAGATGGAAAGAAAGAAAGATGGAAGGAAAGAAAGATGGAAGGAAAGAAAGAAAGATGGAAAGAAAGAGGAAAAATGGAAGGTAAGGAAGATGGAAGGAAAGAGAGAAAGATGGAAGGATAGAAAGAAAGATGGAAGGAAAGAGAGAAAGATGGAAAGAAAGAGGAAAAATGGAAGGTAAGAAAGATGGAAGGAAAGAAAGAGAAAGATGGAAGGAAAAAAAGAAAGATGGCAAGAAAGAAAGAAAGATGGAAGGAAAGATAGAAGGAAGGAAAGAAAGATGGAAGGAAAGAAAGAGATGGAAAGAAAGATGGAAAGATAGAAAGAAAGATGGAAGGAAAGAAAGATGGAAGGAAAGAAAGAGAAAGATGGAAGGAAAAAAAGAAAGATGGCAAGAAAGAAAGAAAGATGGAAGGAAAGATAGAAGGAAGGAAAGAAAGATGGAAGGAAAGAAAGAGATGGAAAGAAAGATGGAAAGATAGAAAGAAAGATGGAAGGAAAGAAAGATGGAAGGAAAGAAAGATGGAAGGAAAGAGAGATAGAAAGAAAATAAGATGGAAAGAAAGATGGAAAGACTGATAGATAAATAGGTAGAGCAAAGAGAAAAAAAAAAGTTGCACACTGTAATGGCAAAAATACAAACTACTAATAAAAAGGTTTTTAGAATATTAAGATGGCCATTGTAATATCAGCCCAGCAGCCACATCACGGCAATCTCCTTTGCTGGGTCCTGCTCTATACTGTTATATAGGTATATTCTAAACCCCTCTAAAAACCTTTGTTAGGCTAGTTTCACACTACGTCTTTTTAACATCCGCTGAAAACGTTTTTTTAGCGGAAGTACGGATCCTGCTTTTACAGCAAATAACGTATGCAAACGCATATGTTATTTTGCAGGATCCTGCACTGGATGTTAGGGGCGTGCAAAGGAGTCATGTGATCGGGATTGAGGGGAGCTAGACTGGGAGGAGGCTTCTGACAGCTGCATACGCTGGTAACCAAGGTAAACATCGGCCTTGGATACCCGATATTTACCTTGGTTACGAGTGTCTACAGCTGCTAGGAGACTGGCTGCGTGCACATAGCAGAGCCTGGCTGCGTGCACATAGCAGAGCCGGGCTGCGTGCACATAGCAGAGCCGGGCTGCGTGCACATAGCAGAGCCGGGCTGCGTGCACATAGCAGAGCCGGGCTGCGTGCACATAGCAGAGCCGGGCTGCGTGCACATAGCAGAGCCGGGCATGCTCAGTAGAGAATCAGGATCCTGTTATAACGCAGCTGAACGACATTTGGTAGGCAGGATCCAGCACTCATTGACATGCATTGCAGCTCGCGGCGCAATGTCAAGGATCCTGTGACATACGTTAATTTGACAAAGCCAAAAAACGCTACATGTTGCGTTTTTGAAACATGTTAAATTAACGCAAAATGACGGATCCTGCGTCTAACGGACGCAAACGAATGCAAACGGAAGTGGACGCGAGTCCATTGAAAATGCATTAAACACAAAACGGATTTGCACAGGATCCGTACTTCCGTTAAAAAAACGTTTTCAACGGATGTTAAAAAGACGTAGTGTGAAACCAGCCTTAGTAGTTTGTATTTTTTCCATTACAGACTGCGACAGTTTCTCTTTGTTATATTTTGCATCATGAACAGATACGCACCTGTTGACATTAGGAAGTGCTGTCAGTCCTCTCTTTTTTTTTTTTCATTATATTTAGTATGGAGTGATGTCTTTAGGCTATGTGCACACGTTGCTTTTTTTTCAGCGCGGAAAAAACGCACCCTCTGGCAGAGGGGAGAATTGTAAACAATGCTTTTTTGAGAAAAAGGCATCGAAAACGCATGCGTTTTTCATGCGTTTTTCATGCGTTTTTCATGCTTTTTTCATGCGTTTTTCATGCGTTTTTTTAGGTGCGTTTTTTAAGACTTGTCAGTGTTAATAAAGTTGGTTGAACACAGACCTTTGGAAAAAAAAACCTGTGATGTCATTTCCTTCTCCACATTCTGTTTGGATAAATGGGAGGGCTTGCAATGGAAGGAGCACCATTTGAATTTTGGAAAAGTTGAAATAAACTTCGCGCACCATGTCACATTAGCAGGGCCCCTTGGGTACCTATACGTCAGAAAACCCCCACAAGTGACCCCATTTTGGAATCTGCACCCCTCAAGGATTTTATTCAGGAGTATATTAAGCATTTTGAATCCACAGGTACTTCACCCAAAATGTTGCTGTAGCAACAATATTCTCACTTTTAGGCCTGTTTCACACGTCAGTGAAAAACAGTGACGTTTTTCACTGGCGTGTAAAACACGCACATGTCCCTCCGTGTGCCGTGAATCACGGCACACATGGGTTGTCTAAGTGCAATCCGGGCTCCGTTCTCCGTGGCCCGTGATTGCACTTAGAGATTAACTCACCTGTGCCCGCTCCCGCTCTCCATGGTGCTGATCGCTCACGCGGTGCAGCATCCGGCCGGCGCTGACCCCCGCAGCAGCTGCTTCCGGGTCGGCTGTGTCGCACATCATGAATATGCGCGACAATAATGAGCCGGCTCAGAAGCAGCAGGGAGAACGGGCTGCAGAGGACATCGCTGGACGCCGGGTGAGTTAAAATGTTTATTATTTTAAAAGCACTTTTTTTCTGGCACGTGTTACACGGATCACACCACTGCGTGGTCCGTGGAACATCAGTGATGCCAGAAAAAAATGGACATGTCTCCGTGCGGCAATCACGCACACGCGGGTACGCCGCACGGAGATACGTGCAGTGAAAAATCACTGACGTGTGAGCAGACCCATTCATTATAATGGGTCTGCGTATGTCAGTGATTCTGGTTTAAAAAAAAGCACAAACGTCCCAGAATCACTGACGTGTGAAACAGGCCTAAGGCTATGTGGCCATGATCCAGCGACATGGCGTCTAGTACACAGTGTCAGCCTCCTGCAGAGATGTGAGTGTTGTCCACGGGAGAACGCAGCTGGCCATGCCCACGATTTGGGTTCAGGCTGCTGTGGAGCTCTATGCTACCTGCAGAGAACACTCTCGTCTCCGCAGCATAAATTGACATGCTGAGGCTCGGGAAGCTGCGGCACCGGTCGGTTTATGCTGCGGAGAAAAGAAGCACAGTGGGCATGGGATCTCCAAAAATCCTTCCACTGTGCTTCTACTGCACAACGCAGCGTTATGGACGCAGGGAAAACAATCTGCGCCCAAAACGCTGCAAACCCAGATTGTGGGCATCCAGCCTAAAAAGCGTCAATGGAGGTCAAATATATATACAACGTCCCACCCCCCCCCTACATATTCTAAGCTGGCACCTTTAGTACCTTTCATGTGGCACTAAAGGGTGCCTAGCCTAGTTTTTATCACAAAAACAAAAAAAAAAAAATGGCGTGGGGTCCCCCCTATTTTTGATAGCCAGTCAGGGTAAAGCAGACAGCTGTAGCCTGCAAACCACAGCTGGCAGCTTCATCTTGTCTGGTGATCAATTTGGAGGGCTCCCCAGGTTTTTTTTTTTTATTTATAAATAAAAATAATAAAAAAAAAACAACATGGGGTCCCCCCAAATTAGATCACCAGCCAAGGTGAAGCTGACAGCTGAGGTCTGGTATTCTCAGGGTGGGAAGAGCCATGGTTATTGGACTCTTCCCAGCCTGAAAATAGCAGGCCGCAGCCGCCCCAGAAGTGGCGCATCCATTAGATGCGCCAATCCTGGCGCTTCGCCCCAACTCATCCCGCGCTTTGCACTTCAACCCCCATCTTGCCCATTAGCCTCATATGCTTTTAACTTCCAGGGTCACTCACTGATCTTATATGTGGGTTTTTTAGGAGCCCAGACAGATGCAGTGTAGAGCAGGACCCAGCAAAGGAGATTGCCGTGGCGTGGCTGCTGGGCTGATATTACAATGGCCATTTTAATATTCTAAACACCGCTAAAAACCCTTTTATTAGTAGTTTGTATTTTTTTCCATTATAGTGTGCAACTGTTTTTCTCTTTGTTATATTTTACATCATGAACAAATACACAACTGTTCACATTAGGAAATGCTGCCAGTCCTCTCTTTTTTTCATTATAGATAGATGGATAGATAGATAGATAGAGGGATAATGGATAGATAGAGGGATAGATAGATGGATAGATAGAGGGATAGATAGATAGAGGGATAGATAGAGGGATAGATAGATAGAGGGATAGATAGAGGGATAATGGATAGATAGATGGATAGATAGATAGATAGAGGGATAGATAGATGGATAGATAGAGGGATAGATAGATAGATAGAGGGATAGATAGAGGGATAGATAGAGGGATAGATAGAGGGATAGATAGATAGATAGAGGGATAGATAGATAGATAGATAGAGGGATAGATAGAGGGATAATGGATAGATAGAGGGATAGATAGATAGAGGGATAGATAGAGGGATAGATAGATAGATAGAGGGATAGATAGAGGGATAGATAGATAGATAGATAGAGGGATAGATAGATAGATAGAGGGATAGATAGATAGAGGGATAGATAGATAGATAGATAGAGGGATAGATAGATGGATAGATAGATAGACAGAGGGATAGATAGATAGATAGATAGATAGAGGGATAGATAGATAGATAGATGGATAGATAGATAGAGGGATAGATAGATAGAGGGATAGATAGAGGGATAGATAGATAGATAGATGGATAGATAGATAGAGGGATAGATAGATAGAGGGATAGATAGAGGGATAGATAGATAGATAGATGGATAGATAGATAGAGGGATAGATAGATAGAGGGATAGATAGAGGGATAGATAGATAGAGGGATAGATAGATAGAGGGATAGATAGAGGGATAGATAGATAGATAGATAGATAGACTTTGGAGGTGTCTGTGGAAATTATTGCCCCTTCATCCAGAAGATCATGTGAGGTCAGACACTGATGTTGTGGAGAGGGTGGGGCTCACAATCTCCATTCTAGTTCATCCCAAAGGTGTTGGCTGGGGCCAAGTTCCAGGTTCGGTACGGCCGGTCATGTTCTTACACACCAAATTCCCACAAAGATTGAGGCTTCAGTTGTCCAAATGTCTTGTATGATGAAGCAATAAGATTCCCTTTCTTTGGAACTAAGGGGCCGACCCCTGAAAGATACACCCATAGTATCCCTCCACCATCAACTGTTATAGACGCACAGTGCAGTCAGGCGGAGCTCATTCTACCGGTATTCACCAAACCCAAACTTGTCCATCAGACGCAGATAGAGCAGTGTGATCCGTCACTGCACAGAAATTGTCTCCTCCAGAGTCCGGTAGCTTTACACCACTCCATCCAGTTCTCGACATTGTCCCTGGTGATGTACGGCTTGGCATTGTGCTTGGTGATGTACGGCTCTGCATTGTGCTTAGTGATGTATGGCTCAGCATTGTGCTTGGTGATGTACGGCTCTGCATTGTGCTTGGTGATGTATGGCTCAGCATTGTGCTTGGTGATGTACGGCTCAGCATTGTGCTTGGTGATGTACAGCTCGGCATTGTGCTTAGTGATGTATGGTTCGGAAATGTGCTTGGTGATGTACGGCTCGGCATTGTTCTTGGTGATGTACGGCTGGGTATTGTGCTTGGTGATGTACAGCTTGGCATTGTGCTTGGTGATGTACGGCTCGGCATTGTGCTTGGTGATGTATGGCTCAGCATTGTGCTTGGTGATGTACGGCTCAGCATTGTGCTTGGTGATGTACTGCTCAGCATTGTGCTTGGTGATGTATGGCTCAGCATTGTGCTTGGTGATGTACTGCTCAGCATTGTGCTTGGTGATGTACGGCTCAGCATTGTGCTTGGTGATGTACGGTTCGGCATTGTGCTTGGTGATGTATGGCTCAGCATTGTGTTTGGTGATGTACGGCTCAGCATTGTGCTTGGTGATGTACGGCTGCGCATTGTGCTTGGTGATGTGTGGCTCCTGCATTGTGCTTGGTGATGTACGGTTCAGCATTGTGCTTGGTGATGTACGGCTCGGCATTGTGCTTGGTGATGTACGGCTCGGCATTGTGCTTGGTGATGTACGGCTCGGCATTGTGCTTGGTGATGTACGGCTGGGTATTGTGCTTGGTGATGTATGGCTCGGCATTGTGTTTGGTGATGTACGGCTCAGCATTGTGCTTGGTGATGTACGGCTGGGTATTGTGCTTGGTGATGTATGGCTCAGCATTGTGTTTGGTGATGTACGGCTCAGCATTGTGCTTGGTGATGTACGGCTGCGCATTGTGCTTGGTGATGTGTGGCTCCTGCATTGTGCTTGGTGATGTACGGTTCAGCATTGTGCTTGGTGATGTACGGCTGGGTATTGTGCTTGGTGATGTATGGCTCGGCATTGTGCTTGGTGATGTACGGCTCGGCATTGTGCTTGGTGATGTACGGCTCAGCATTGTTCTTGGTGATGTACAGCTCAGCATTGTGCTTGGTGATGTATAGCTCAGCATTGTGCTTGGTGATGTACAGCTCAGCATTGTGCTTGGTGATGTACTGCTCAGCATTGTACTTGATGTATGGCTCGGCATTGTGCTTGGTGATGTACGGCTCGGCATTGTGATTGGTGATGTACGGCTCAGCATTGTGCTTGGTGACGTACGGCTCGCCATTGTGCTTGGTGATGTACGGCTCGGCATTGTGCTTGGTGATGTACGGCTCAGCATTGTTCTTGGTGATGTAGAGCTCAGCATTGTGCTTGGTGATGTACGGCTCAGCATTGTGCTTGGTGATGTACGGCTCGGCATTGTGCTTGGTGATGTACGGCTCGGCATTGTGCTTGGTGATGTACGGCTCGGCATTGTGCTTGGTGATGTACAGCTCGGCATTGTGCTTGGTGATGTACAGCTCGGCATTGTGCTTGGTGATGTACGGCTCGGCATTGTGCTTGGTAATGTACGGCTCGGCATTGTGCTTGGTGATGTACGGCTCAGCATTGTGCTTGGTGATGTACAGCTCAGCATTGTGCTTGGTGATGTACAGCTCAGCATTGTGCTTGGTGATGTACGGCTCAGCATTGTGCTTGGTGATGTACGGCTCAGCATTGTGCTTGGTGATGTACGGCTCAGCATTGTGCTTGGTGATGTACGGCTCAGCATTGTGCTTGGTGATGTACGGCTCAGCATTGTGCTTGGTGATGTACGGCTCAGCATTGTGCTTGGTGATATATGGTTTGGAAATGTGCTTGGTGATGTACGGCTGCTGCAGCAAATATATGGATGGATGCGTGCATTTCTATATACACAGACACATGCACAGTGTGTATTTGTATATGGGCGCTGTGTCGGCACTTGCATTCTGATTAGTAATAGCATTATTTGGGCACTGCCCTCTGTCCATATTCAGGCTGTATATTTTTTTGGGGGGGGCAGTGTATGACTTTTAATCATTTTGTTTTACAAATTCTCTAGCTTATGTCTGAAATCAGGGCCAAAAAAAAGACAAAATCAGAAACAAAACCAACATTTTTCTGAAACCTGATATCTAAGACTGCAGGAAAGTTTAGCTGTATGTGAGGCTGGAGCGTTTCGCCTTCTTAGGCCGGAGTCACACTTACAAGAGACTCCCACGAGTCTGGCATCACATCACCCAGCACGGCCTGCTGCCCTCCGGACAGAAGTGTCTCAGCTGCATAGAAATACATGCAGCTGACCCGCTCCTGGCAGGATAGTGTGCGGCCGTGCCGGGTGATGTGATGTGAGACTCGCGTGAGTCTCTTGTAAGTGTGACTCCGGCCATAGGCTGTTTTTGTTCTTGCAATCTAGACTTTCCCTTTAAGAGAATTGTGTCTCATAAATATTCATTGTTTAAATCTAATAATGCATCCATAGACTTGTATAGGATCATAATGAGCCATGAGGAGGCACAATATGACGGCACATGCCCTGCATATGGCTCCAAAGTACGGAGCCGCAGGAGCTCTGATTATGGACCATATTATATAGGTAGAAGTTGCTACGCCGCGCGCCGCCGTCATACCGCAGCGCTAGCAGGGTGTAATTATTCCTTCCAGACATTACTTTTCTGCCTTTTACTGGCTCCAATGAATTAAAATCTCCAACTCAGTTACCGCGAATTATTGCAAACAATCTCAAAAAACTCCGATAGTCAAAATGCCAAGTTAAACTCGCGGTTATTTACCATCGGAGCAGAAGTGCTCCGGATATTTAATAAACTAATAAACTTCCTAACGCTGCAATTATTCAATTATGTACGCCGCCGAGCGCAGGAATCCGCTGTTTGCATTTTGCATTTCCAGTTGCTTTATCAAACAAGCCCGAAAGCGATCCACCTGCCCCTGCTCAGCCGAGAGCCGCCTCGCAAAGAAGCCAGAAGTCAACATAATCTCCATTTGATGGTTTTTTGCCTCTTGTCCTGATGAAGGGAGCTGAGACACCTGAAACGCGTTGACCTGTGCATGAAAATAAAGAAGCATTAATCTCATCTTGAATCCGATTGGGTTATTGGCGCGGTGTTGAAAACCCTGTTTCTACTACTTTCTGTTATCAATTCTCCTACTCTGTAATTTGCCATCCTCTCTTATTTTTTAGTGGGTGGTTCTTCTTCATCTGCATTCTGCCAGCACTATAGGTGCTGGAATGTTAAAAATATACTCTTAAATATATTTTTCTTCAAATACGTGATAAGGCGCATGAAAGACAAAACTTCAAAAAATGTAGAAAAATGAATAATGTATTTTTTATATCTAATAAATTGGTTGCCAAAGTTCAGTTACAGAAAGGAAAAATAATATTCTTCGTTAGCTTACGTAAAGAGTTAATAATAGTCCATTCTAATCAATAGAAATCTTCATCCATCTTTCCTTGGTTCCTGAATGGAGTCATGCTGGAGACCTGACAGGCATGTCTTACTTCTTGGAGGGCCTGGATGGATGGATCAGTTGGCGACATGTGCAGGAGTGCCCCCCTCCCACCGTCATGTTATATATGGCAGTTGTCCAAACCATATAGGGTGACTCTTCTGAATGCATGTTACACATGAAGTAATCCTCTGCACTGGAAAGATCCAGTATGTAGTACCCTATACTATATGTATACCCTAGTATCCAGTACCCTATACTTGGCCTTTTGCTGTAAAAGTTCCCCATCCTGGCTCCTTCCTGTAATAATGTCCCACATCGGGCCCACATCCTGCAGGAAATGTCCTCCATCATGGGCCCTTTCCTATTATAATGTCCTCCATTTTAAAAAATAAACAATTCTCTATACCTTACCCCTCTACCATGATGCGTGGCGTCCTCCATAGCTGGCAAAGAGGCTGGCAGCTGACTTCGATGTTTCAGCCACTGGTAGCGCATGAGGTCACTGCCATGTGCAGACTGTGACGAGCTTGATGATGTCAGCTGCCAGCCTGTGATTGGCCAGCAGCTTGTATTGCAGTTCAGGGACCCGGTGAGTCTTTGCATCGCAATACACTTCAGCTGACTGCATCCTCAGACATGGATCCAGGTATGAGGGGTGTATAAAAGGCACTTTTTTTTTGTGGGGGGGGGGGAGAGAAGGAGTTGTGGTCTTATATACAGGTTGCTAGACTGCAGTAAAAGAGGCGCTAAAGATGGTGGCCTGAATTTATATTGGGGAAACCTGTGGAGAGATTCATTTTCGCTGGAGGGTAAGGAGAGTGGAAAGTGAAAGTGTCTTGTGTACAGTCAGAGGATATGGAGGATTCTGCCTCTGTAATCTCCGGTTACATAATCCTGTTGTACCTGTTCAGACATTTCTGAATTAACTCATAAATGAATGTGTCACAGGCAGCCTATATATCCGCTGCTCCACATAAAATAAAAGGGGCTCAGCCCTTTCAGAAAATACCAGTCTGCAGGCATGTGTTGCTATTTAAAAAAAAATGTTAAAAAATGTGCTTTACTCACCCGTCTCAGGTCTAGTCTTCATCAATGCTTCTGGTATCTGATATTGGCTGCGTTGCTGACATCACATAACTCAGCAGCTCTGCCCGTGTAGACAGAACGCCCGCTCAGAGCCGCTGAAATCAGCGATGTTACTGCTGCAGGTAATATCAGATACCGGGAGGAGAGATGGAGACTCAGCACCGGGCCAGGGGAGGGTAAGTTAGGCCTTTTTTTTTTTTTACATTTTTTTTTTCAGATTATTTTTTCATTGAACATCTTAATTACAGGCGACATTTAGAGGGTAGAGGGGAAAACATTCCTCTTCACAGGATTTTTTTTTTACATGACATTTCTAAGGGGGGTGTAGACTTGTTCTATCCAATATATATATATATATATATATATATATATATATATATATATATATATATATATATATATATATACACAGTGCCTACAAGTAGTATTCAACCCCCTGCAGATTTAGCAGGTTTGATAAGATGCAAATAAGTTAGAGCCTGCAAACTTCAAACAAGAGCAGGATTTATTAACAGATGCAGAAATCTTACAAACCAACAAGTTATGTTGCTCAGTTAAATTTTAATACATTTTCAACATAAAAGTGTGGGTCACTTATTATTCAACCCCTAGGTTTAATATTTTGTGGAATAACCCTTGTTTGCAATTACAGCTAATAATCGTCTTTTATAAGACCTGATCAGGCCGGCACAGGTCTCTGGAGTTATCTTGGCCCACTCCTCCATGCAGATCTTCTCCAAGTTATCTAGGTTCTTTGGGTGTCTCATGTGGACTTTAATCTTGAGCTCCTTCCACAAGTTTTCAATTGGGTTAAGGTCAGGAGACTGACTAGGCCACAGCAACACCTTGATTTTTTCCCTCTTGAACCAGGCCTTGGTTTTCTTGGCTGTGTGCTTTGGGTCGTTGTCTTGTTGGAAGATGAAATGACGACCCATCTTAAGATCCTCGATGGAGGAGCGGAGGTTCTTGGCCAAAATCTCCAGGTAGGCCGTGCTATCCATCTTCCCATGGATGCGGACCAGATGGCCAGGTCCCTTGGCTGAGAAACAGCCCCACAGTATGATGCTGCCACCACCATGCTTGACTGTAGGGATGGTATTCTTGGGGTCGTATGCAGTGCCATCGAGTCTCCAAACGTCACGTGTGTGGTTGGCACCAAAGATCTCGATCTTGGTCTCATCAGACCAGAGAACCTTGAACCAGTCTGTCTCAGAGTCCTCCAAGTGATCATGAGCAAACTGTAGACGAGCCTTGACATGACGCTTTGAAAGTAAAGGTACCTTACGGGCTCGTCTGGAACGGGGACCATTGCGGTGGAGTACGTTACTTATGGTATTGACTGAAACCAATGTCCCCACTGCCATGAGATCTTCCCGGAGCTCCTTCCTTGTTGTCCTTGGGTTAGCCTTGACTCTTCGGACAAGCCTGGCCTTGGCACGGGTGGAAACTTTCAAAGGCTGTCCAGGCCGTGGAAGGCTAACAGTAGTTCCATAAGCCTTCCACTTCCGAATGATGCTCCCAACAGTGGAGACAGGTAGGCCCATCTCCTTGGAAAGGGTTTTGTACCCCCTGCCAGCCTTGTGACCATCCACGATCTTGTCTCTGATGGCCTTGGAATGCTCCTTTGTCTTTCCCATGTTGATCAAGTATGAGTGCTGTTCACAAGTTTGGGGAGGGTCTTAATTAGTCAGAAAAGGCTGGAAAAAGAGATAATTAATCCAAACATGTGAAGCTTATTGTTCTTTGTGCCTGAAATACTTCTTAATACTTTAGGGGAACCAAACAGAATTCTGGTGGTTTGAGGGGTTGAATAATAAATGACCCTCTGAATAAACTTTTCACAATTTAAAAAAAAAAAAAAAAAGAAATAACATTATTTTTTGCTGCATTTCACACTTCCAGGCGGATCTACAGTCCAAATGTCACAATGCCAAGTTAATTCCGAATGTGTAAACCTGCTAAATCTGCAGGGGGTTGAATACTACTTGTAGGCACTGTATATATATATATATATGTATATGTGTATATATATATATATATATATATATATATATATATATTAACATATAAAAATATATAAAACTGTACAGACCAAAAGTTTGGACACACCTCATCTCTAGAGCAACTATTAAAAGGAGACTTTGTGCAGCAGCCTTCATGGTAAAATAGCTGCTAGGAAACCGCTGCTAAGGACAGGCAACAAGCAGAAGAGACTTGTTTGGGCTAAAGAACACAAGGAATGGATATTAGACCAGTGGAAATCTGTGCTTTGGTCTGATGAGTCCAAATTTGAGATCTTTGGATCCAACCACCGTGTCTTTGTAGAAAAGGTGAATGGATGGACTCTACATGGCTGGTTCCCACCGTGAAGCATGGCGGAGGAGGTGTGATGGTGTGGGGGTGCGTTGCTGGTGACACTGTTGGGGATTTATTCAAAATTGAAGGCATACTAAACCAGCATGCCTACCACAGCATCTTGCAGCGGCGTGCTATTCCATCCGGTTTGCGTTTAGTTGGACCATTGTCGAGGGCGGAGGAGGGGACGCTGCGCTCACCCACTGCTCGGGTCCGGCTGCTGCTGCTGTTGCTCGGTGGTGGCTCGAGCGGTGGGCCGGGGACTCGAGCGGCGTTCCTCGCCCGTGAGTGAAAGTGGGTAGGTTTGGTGTGTGGTTTAGGGAATATTGTCCGTGACGCCACCCATGGTTGTGGTGAGGTTGTGACACCACCGCTGCTCTGGACGGGGATCCCGGGAGCGATGACAGGGAGCAGCTTGGATGTTGGTTCTCCCCTCCGTGGGTAGGGGGTTGGTTGTCCCGGGGCCCGGTCAGGGGTTTTGGGGATGACAGTTGGGTTACAGGGCCTGGTGAGGTGCAGGGTCGCAGGGGCAGCGCTGTGCCGCACGGCACGGTGGTACTCACTCAGCCAGTAATTTACATGGAGTCTCTGGTCAAACAAACAGCTGGATGGACGGGTCCCACAGGTGGCTGCGGTTGTTCTCCTCCCGGTAGGTTGATGGTGACTGCCTTTCCCTGCACCTGTGTTGTGTTTACGGTTCCAATGGCTTCCACCGGTAACCCGCTCCCCAGCTTGGATGGATGCTGACGGAGCCCCTTTTGCCCGCAGGCTCTGGCCCCGGGAACTGTAGCCTTGGCGGTAACTATGTTTCCCTTCACGGTTTGAGCTGTTGCCTTCAATCGGGTCTTGGCTGCTGGGAAACCCCGGAGGTTCCCTTCGCTAACGGATTTGACCGTTTTATCGGCGACTCCTAGCCTGGTCGGGGTCCGTAAGCCCTGCCGGATGGTGCTGGCTTCTCTTTGCTCTCCAATCCGGTACCGCCGGGCCACCGCCCGTCCACGGTCCGTACGGTTCGCTCCAATCAGCCTCTCCTGCAGACGGTCACCACCGTCTGCCAACCTTGCTGAGTGCCCGGGCCACACACCCGGACACGGTCAGTCTCCTCTCCTACCACTTCACTCTCTCTAACTGATCTCTACTCTTTTCCCGCCTCCAGGACTGTGAACTCCTCGGTGGGCGGGACCAACCACCTGGCCCACCCCCTGGTGTGGACATCAGCCCCTGGAGGAAGGCAACAAGGATTTGTGTTTGACTTCGGTGTGCCTAGCCGGGGTGTAGGGTGTGTTGGTGTAGTACCTGTGACGACCTGGCTTGTCCAGGGCGCCACACCATCATTTATTTTTCAACAGGACAATGACCCCAAACACACCTCCAGGCTGTGTAAGGGCTATGTGACTAAGAGGGAGAGTGATGGGGTGCTACGCCAGATGACCTGGCCTCCACAGTCACCAGACCTGAACCCAATCGAGATGGTTTGGGGTGAGCTGGACCGCAGAGTGAAGGCAAAAGGGCCAACAAGTGCTAAGCATCTCTGGGAACTCCTTCAAGACTGTTGGAAAACCATTTCCGGTGACTACCTCTTGAAGCTCATCAAGAGAATGCCAAGAGTGTGCAAAGCAGTAATCAAAGCAAAAGGTGGCTACTGTGAAGAACCTAGAATATAAGACATATTTTCAGTTGTTTCACACTTTTTTGGTAAGTATTTCATTCCACATGGGATAATTCATAGTTTTGATGTCTTCAATGTGAATCCACAATTTTCAGAGTCATGAAAATAAAGAAAACTCTTTGAATGAGAAGGTGTGTCCAAACCTTTGGTCTGTACTGTATGTGTGTGTGTGTGTGTGTGTGTGTGTGTGTGTGTGTGTATAAATATATATATATATATATGTGTGTGCGTGCGCGCGCGCGCGTGCGTGCGTGCGTGCGTGCGTGCGTGCGTGTGTGTGTGTGTGTGTGTGTATATATATATATCTATATATATAATTGCCTTATTCTGTCTGTCTGTCTGTCTGTCTGTCTGTCTGTCTGTCATGCTTCAAAATTGTGTCCTTCCGGTGACATTGTGTCCTTACGGTGACACAAAGCTGATTGGCCACTGGGCTCGCCATGGCCCCGCCCCCCCACACGGATTGGCCTCTCGCCCCGGCTCTCTGCAGGCCCCGCCCCCCTCACGCAATGCACGCTCGCTCTGGCCCAACTGACACGGAGCTCCGATTCCCAGGTGAGTACACACACACATCACACTCACTCTCACACACACCTCACACACACCTCACACACACCTCACACATCACAACATCCTGGGATATCGCTTGCTTCTACACCGGCTCCGTCAGGATCCCAGCAGCGCCAGACATAACCTTGCGATGCTGGGATCTTGACGGAGGCCGTGAAAGCTGGTAACCATTATACACATCGGGTAACTAAGGTCCCTTAGTTACCCCATGTGTATCATAGTTACCAGTGTACACCGGCTCCCACTCACTCTCACACACACCTCACACACACATCACATCGCATCCACACATCAAGGTCCTGCAGCGGCGGAAAATACAGACACATAACAGCACACACACACACACATACACACATCAGATCACACTCACCCTCACACACACCTCACACACACATCACATCGCATCCACATACTCACAACATCCTGGGATATCGCTTGCTTCTCGACGGCAATACTGTGCTGTGAGCTTCCAGGACCTGACGGAGGATCACATGGCCAGAAGCATGTGATATCTCCGGATGTTGTGAGTATCAGCGCGTATGTGCGATTTCGTCAGTGTCTGTGTGTGTGAGTGTATGCGATCGGGTGTGTGTGAGTGTATGCGATCGGGTGTGTGTGAGTGTATGCGATCGGGTGTCTGTGAGTGTATGCGATCGGTTGTGTGTGTGAGTGTATGCGATCGGGTGTGTGTGAGTGT